>NW_027040347.1:39743-60157 GCF_034236695.1 Oncorhynchus nerka
GCTAGAGTATATCTAGTATGTTCTGTACAGCAGTAGTATAGAGTATATCCTAGTATGTTCTGACAGCAGTATGTATAGAGTATATCTAGTATGTTCTGTCAGTATGTATAAAATTATGCTCTAGTATGTTCTGTACAGCAGTATGTATAGAGTATATCAATGTTCCAGCAGTATGTATAAGTATAAATGTTCTGTACAGCAGTATGTATAGAGTATATCTAGTATGTTCTGTTCAGCAGTATGTATAGAGTATATCTAGTATGTTCTGTACAGATTATGTATAGAGTATATCTAGTATGTTCTGTACGGCAGTATGTATAGATATATCTAGTATGTTCTGAGAATGTATAGAGTATATCTGAAGTATGTTCCACAGCAGTATGTATAGAGTATATCTAGTATGTTCTGTACAGCAGCATGTATATCTCTAGTATATCAATAATAGTATGGCATGTCCTGCATACAGAATGTATAGAGTATATCTAATATGTTCTTCAGAGTAATATTATAGAGTATATCTAGTATGTTTCCACAGCAGCAGTCAGTATATCTAGTGTCCTTACAGCAGTATGTATAGAGTATATCAGTATGTTCTGTACAGCAGCAGTATAGAGTATATTTACAGTCAGCAGAGAAATATCTGTATTCAGAGCATGTATAGAGTATATCCAGTATGTTCTGTCAGTAGTATAGAGTATATCCAGTATGTTCTACGAGAGCATGTATAGAGTTATCTAGTAGTCAGTATGTATAGAGTACATCCAGTATGTTCTGTACAGCAGTATGTATAGATTTCCCGCACCGCAGCAGTCAGTATGAGACAGCATGTAGGTAATATCTAGTATGTTCTGCAACAGAGCATGTATAGAGTATATCTAGTATATTTCTTACAGCAGTATGTATAGAGTATATCTAGTATGTCCTGTACCAGCAGTATGTATAGAGTATATCCAGTATCGTTCAGAGGCTGCATTGTTATATCTAGTATGTTCTGTACAGTCAGTATGTATAAGTATATCTAGTATGTTCTGTACAGCAGTATGTATAGAGTATATCTAGTATGTTCTTCTGTCATGTATAAATAAGTATGTTCTGTACAACAGTATGTATAGAGTATATCTAGTATGTTCTGTGTGAGTATGTATTTATATCTAGTATATTTCTGTACAGCAGTATGTATAGAGTATATCTAGTATGTTCTGTACAGCAGTATGTATAGAGTATATCTAGTATGTTCTGTACAGCAGTATGTATAGAGTATATCTAGTATGTTCTGTAACAGTATGTATAGAGTATATCTAGTATGTTCTGTACAGCAGTATGTATAGAGTATATCTAGTATGTTCTGTCAGTATGTATAGAGTATATCTAGTACAGTATGTATAGAGTATATCTAGTATGTTCTGTACAGCATTATGTATAGAGTATATCTAGTATGTTCTGTACAGCAGTATGTATAGAGTCTGTATGTTCTGTCAGCATTATGTATAGAGTATATCTAGTATGTTCTGTACAGCAGTATGTATAGAGTATAAGTATGTTCTGTACAGCAGTATGTATAGAGTATATCTAGTATGTTCTGTACAACAGTATGTATAGAGTATATCTAGTATGTTCATTATGTATTATATCTAGTATGTTCTGTACAACAGTATGTATAAGTATATCTAGTAGCATGTATAGAGTATATCTAGTATGTTCTACAGCAGTATGTATAAGTATATCTAGTATGTTCTTGCGGCAGTATGTATAGAGTATATCTAGTATGTTCTGCATGTATAGAGTATATCTAGTAGAGCAGTATGTATAGAGTATATCTAGTATGTTCTGTACACAGTATGTATAAAGTATATTAGTAGTCAGCAGTAGTATAGAGTATATCTAGTATGTTCTGTACAACAGTATGTATAGGTATATCTAGTATGTTCTGTACAGCAGTATGTATAAGTATATCTAGTATGTTCTGTACAGCAGTATGTATAGAGTATATCTAGTATGTTCTGTACACAGTATGTATAGAGTATATCTAGTATGTTCTGTACAGAGTATGTATAGATGTATAGAGTATATCTAGTATGTGTACAGCAGTCATGTATAGAGTATAAATGACAGTATAGAGTATATCTAGTATGTTCTGTACAGCAATGTATCCAGTATGTTCTGCACTTTGACAAATAGAGTATATCCAGTATGTTCTGTGCGGCAGTATGTATTAGAGTATATCTAGTATGTTCTGTACAGCAGTATGTTTATATCAGTACAGCAGCATGAGAAATGCACTGCTGTATATCATGTTACAACAGTATTCTATAGAGAAGTATGTCAGAGTATATCCAGTATGTCCTGTACATTGTATGTAGAGTATATCTAGTATGTTCTTGCACAGCAGTATGTATAGAGTATATCTAGTATGTCCTGTACAGCAGTATGTATAGAAATAGTATGTTCTGTACAACATTGTATAAGTATATTTATGTTCCTGTACAGCAGTATGTATAGAGTATATCAGTATGTTCTTGTATAGCAGTATGTATAGAGTATATCTAGTATGTTCTGTACAGCAGTATGTTAGAGTATATCTAGTATGTTCTGTACAAATGTATAGAGTATATCTAGTATGTTCTGTACAGCAGTATGCATAGAGTATATCTAGTATGTTCTGTACAGCAGTATGTATAGAGCAGTATAATAGGCAGTATGTATAGAGTATATCTAGTATATTTCTGTACAGCAGTATGTATAGAGTATATCTAGTATGTTCTGTATAACAGTATGTATAGAGTATATCTAGTATGTCCTGCACAGCAGTATGTAGATATATCTAGTATGTTCCTGTACAGCAGTATGTATAGAGTATATCTAGTATGTTCTGTACAGCAGCATATGTATAGAGTATATCTAGTATGTTCCTGTACAGCAGTATGTATAGAGTATATCTAGTATGTTCTGTGCAGCAGTATGTATAGAGTATATCTAGTATGTTCTGTACAGCAGTATGTATAGAGTATATCTAGTATGTTCTGTACAACAGTATGTATAGATTGACAACATCTGGTAATCTCTCTCAACTCCAAAATATATTGCATATAGGTTCCACTTTCAGAGGTACATCTTTTACAGTCAGGAGAAAATGTCTGTATTCAGAGGTACATCTTTTACAGTCAGGGGAAATGTCTGTATTCAGAGGTATAGATTTTACAGTCAGTAGAAATGTCTGTATTCAGAGGTATAGATTTTACAGTCAGGAGAAATGTCTGTATTCAGAGGTATAGATTTTACAGTTAGAAATGTCTGTATTCAGAGGCATAGATTTATAGTCAGTAGAAATGTCTGTATTCAGAGGTATAGATTTTACAGTCAGGAGAAATGTCTGTATTCAGAGGACATCTTTACAGTCAGTAGAAAATGTCTGTATTCAGAGGTATAGATTTTACAGTCAGTAGAAATGTCTGTATTCAGAGGTATAGATTTTACAGTCAGTAGAAAATGTCTGTATTCAGAGGTACATCTTTTACAGTCAGGAGAAATGTCTGTATTCAGAGGTATAGATTTTACAGTCAGTAGAAATGTCTTGTATCCAGACATCTTTTACAGTCAGCAGAAATGTCTGTATTCAGAGGTATAGATTTTACAGTCAGTAGAAATGTCTGTATTCAGAGGTACATCTTTTACAGTCAGCAGAAATGTCTGTATTCAGAGGTATAGATTTGACAGTCAGGAGAAATGTCTGTATTCAGAGGTATAGATTTTACAGTCAGTAGAAATGTCTGTATTCAGAGGTACATCTTTTACAGTCAGTAGAAATGTCTGTATTCAGAGGTACATCTTTTACAGTCAGTAGAAATGTCTGTATTCAGAGGTACATCTTTACAGTCGGTAGAAATGTCTGTATTCAGAGGTACATCTTTTACAGTCAGTAGAAATGTCTGTATTCATTCTATGAAGTCTCGCTCCTCTACTCACAATAACATTTGTACATAAATGTGTAATTAGATTCTTTAATTTTTTACATTAGTAGAGGAGCAGTATACCCTGTTGCAAACAGTTGGACCTTTTTCAAAATAAATTATAAAATAGTTTGACAACCCTGTTTGTAAGCTTTTAAGTTGGATGTGTCATGGGTTAGGGTTAGGGTTAGGGGTTAGGGTTAGGGTTAGGGGTTAGGGGTTAAGTTTAGGGTTAGGGTTAGGGGTTAGGGTTAGGGGTTAGGGATAGGTTAGGGGTTAGGGTTAGGGTTAGGTTTGCAAAACGGGTCAACTTTCAGCACCTCTATGTCCTAAATGGATGGAAGGTTTTGTCAATTGAATTCAAATAGATTTAGATTCAACAAACTACTGGGTATAGATAGGAGTTATAGAATAACCCTCCCCCTCAGGACAGAGAGCCAACACACTACTGGGTATAGATAGGAGTTATAGAATAACCCTCCCCTCAGGACAGAGAGCCAACACACTACTGGGTATAGATAGGAGTTATAGAATAACCCTCCCCTCAGGACAGAGAGCCAACACACTACTGGGTATAGATAGGAGTTATAGAATAACCCTCCCCTCAGGACAGAGAGCCAACACACTACTGGGTATAGATAGGAGTTATAGAATAACCCTCCCCTCAGGACAGAGAGCCAACACACTACTGGGTATAGATAGGAGTTATAGAATAACCCTCCCCTCAGGACAGAGAGCCAACACACACTACTGGGTATAGATAGGAGTTATAGAATAACCCTCCTCAGGACAGAGAGCCAACACACTACTGGGTATAGATAGAGAATAAACCCTCCCCTCAGGACAGAGAGCCAACACACTACTGGGTATAGATAGGAGTTATAGAATAACCCTCCCCCTCAGGACAGAGAGCCAACACACTACTGGGTATAGATAGGAGTTATAGAATAACCCTCCCCTCAGGACAGAGAGCCAACACACTACTGGGTATAGATAGGAGTTATAGAATAACCCTCCCCTCAGGACAGAGAGCCAACACACACTACTGGGTATAGATAGGAGTTATAGAATAACCCTCCCCTCAGGACAGAGAGCCAACACACTACTGGGTATAGATAGGAGTTATAGAATAACCCTCCCTCAGGACAGAGAGCCAACACACTACTGGGTATAGATAGGAGTTATAGAATAACCCTCCCCCTCAGGACAGAGAGCCAACACACTACTGGGTATAGATAGGAGTTATAGAATAACCTCCCTCAGGACAGAGAGCCAACACACTACTGGGTATAGATAGAGTTATAGAATAACCTCCCTCAGGACAGAGAGCCAACACACTACTGGGTATAGATAGGAGTTATAGAATAACCCTCCCCTCAGACAGAGAGCCAACACACTACTGGGTATAGATAGGAGTTATAGAATAACCTCCCTCAGGACAGAGAGCCAACACACTACTGGGTATAGATAGGAGTTATAGAACAACCCTCCCCTCAGGACAGAGAGCCAACACACACTACTGGGTATAGATAGGAGTTATAGAATAACCCTCCCCTCCACTACTGGGTATAGATAGGAGTTATAGAATAACCCTCCCCCTCAGGACAGAGAGCCAACACACTACTGGGTATAGATAGGAGTTATAGAATAACCTCCCCTCAGACAGAGAGCCAACACACTACTGGGTATAGATAGGAGTTATAGAATAACCCTCCACTCAGGACAGAGAGCCAATACACTACTGGGTATAGATAGGAGTTATAGAATAACCCTCCCCCTCAGGACAGAGAGCCAACACACACTACTGGGTATAGATAGGAGTTATGAATAACCCTCCCCTCAGGACAGAGAGCCAACACACTACTGGGTATAGATAGGAGTTATAGAATAACCTCCCCAGGACAGAGAGCCACACACACTACTGGGTATAGATAGGAGTTATAGAATAACCTCCCTCAGGACAGAGCCAACACACTACTGGGTATAGATAGGAGTTATAGAATAACCCTCCCTCGAGGACAGAGAGCCACACACACTACTGGGTATAGACAGGAGTTATAGAACAACCCTCTCAGACAGAGAGCCAACACACACTACTGGGTATAGATAGGAGTTATAGAATAACCACCCCTCAGGACAGTAGAGAGCCAACACACACTACTGGGTATAGATGGGAGTTATAGGAATAACCTCCTCAGGACAGAGAGCCAACACTACTGGGCATAGATAGGAGTTATAATAACCCTCCCTCAGGACAGAGAGCCAACACACTACTGGGTATAGATAGGAGTTATAGAATAACCCCTCCCCTCAGGACAGAGGCAACACACTACTGGGTATAGATAGGAGTTATAGAATAGCCACTCCCCTCAGGACAGAGAGCCAACACACTACTGGGTATAGATAGGAGTTATAGAATAACCCTCCCCTCAGGACAGAGAGCCAACACACACTACTGGGTATAGATAGGTTATAGAATAACCCTCCATCCCCTCAGGACAGAGAGCCAACACACTACTGGGTATAGATAGAGTTATAGAATAACTCCCCCTCAGGACAGAGAGGAGCCAACACTACTGGGTATAGATAGGAGTTATAGAATAACCCTCCCCTCAGGACAGAGAGCCAACACTACTGGGTATAGATAGGAGTTATAGAATAACCCTCCTCAGGACAGAGAGCCAACACACTACTGGGTATAGATAGGAGTTATAGAATAACCTCCCCTCAGGACACACACACACACACACAGCAGAAAGGACCACAGTTCATTCCAGAGAGCTCCACAGAGTCTGTGTTCAGGTTAAGGTCAGGGCTAGGGTTCAGAGGTTATAGGTCAGGGGCTTACCTGGTCTTGTCTTTGAGCTGGGGCGCTCCGGCCGCTAATTGGCCATCTCCAGCCAGGACCACAGAGATCTGCTGCACTGCATCCTCACTGCGTTCCCAGATCTCTCTCTCTCTGAACTCCTCCGTGTGTAACAGCGGTAATCCACCGGTGTTACAGGTCCGGAACTCGGAGAACAGAATCGCGGAATGGGATCAGTCACCGTGGGAAACGGACAGAAGGCTCTGGACGGCAGGGTGTCAGATCGTCATGTGCAACTCAAGTCAACACCCCTCCCACCCCCAGAGAGACGGAGAGAGGGAGGGAGAGAGAGATAATAGATTAATCTAAACAGCTTGCATGCACCGGGGAGGAACAGGTGGGTATCCCATTGAGGGGGAGAGACTCAGGTGCTGGGTCAATCAGCATATGGCCCATCAGGCTTAACGGCTCAAACTAGGCTGACTACTGATAATCAGCTTACACACACTGGTTACCTAGCCCTTAAAAACAAGCCCCAGCAGTTTGATGCTCAGTCACACAGTCTCACCCAAACCAGCAGCGTAGACAGACATTGGCAGCCCGCCCAGCCCTAACCCAAGCAGTAGACAGACATTTGTGTGGAGTGGTGCCTTCCACCTAACCCTAACCAGATGCTCATTTGTTCTAGGTGGGCCCTAACGCCCCAACCCTAAAACCAGCAGCGTAGACAGACATTTGTTCAGGTGGGCCCTAACCCCTTCTAACCTAACCCGGCAGCGTACAGACATTTTTGTTGGGCAGGAGCATTTGTTGGCAGGAACGGGACTAACTCCTAACCCCAAAAATGACTTCCTGCAATTCTACACATTCTAGGAATCTGATAATCCAATGATCTAGAATGACAACAAGGATCTACAGAATGAATGACAATCAACTTAGATGATCCTAGAATGACTATCAAGAATGACAACCAATCCAAGGATCAAGACAATAAATGATCAATCAGATCTAGAATGACAACAGAATGATCTAGAATGACATAGAATGACAAGGATCTAGAATGACAACCAGATTCAGATGATCGAGATGATCTAGAATGGCAACCAGATGATCCGACCAGATGATCTAGAACAACCAACCAGATGAAGTCTAGAATCTATCAGATGATCTAGAATGACAATCAGACAGTCTAGAATGACTATCAGATGATCTAGAATGACCAGATGATCTAGAATGACATTCAGATGATCTAGAATGACCAGATAATCTAGAATGACAACCAGATGATCTAGAATAGAATGACAATCCAGATGATCTAGAATGACATTCAGATGATTCAATGGGGGTCAGATGATCTAGAATGACAATAAGATGATCTGGAGAGTGACATTCCGATGATCGTGACAAGCAGATGATCTAGAATAATAGATGAAGAATGACTATCAGATGATCTAGAATGACAACCAGATGATCTAGAATGACATTCAGATGATCTAGAATGACAACAGAAATCATTCAGATGATCTAGAATAACCATGAAAATGACAACCAGATGATCTAAAACAACCAGATGATCTAGAATGACAATAAGATGATTTGACATTGTGAGAATGACAACCAGATGATCCTAGAATGACAACCAGATGATCTAGAATACAACCAGATGATCTAGAATGACAACCAGATGATCTAGAATGACAACAGATGATCTAGAATGACAAGCCAAGATGATCTAGAATGACATTCCATTGATCTAGAATGACAACCAGAATGCCACAGATGATCTAGAATGACAACCAGATGATCTAGAATGACAACCAGATGATCTAGAATGACAACCAGAGAATTGTATAACACTTTTGATTTTTACATGATTCCATATGTGTTATTTCATAGTTTGTCTTCACTATTATTCCACTATACCAAAAATAAAAACCCTGGAATAAGTTTTTAACCACGTGACCAGAACATCCTCTGTGTAATAACATCTGCTAACCATGTGAAAGCATCTGCTAATAACCATGTGACCAATAACATCTGCTAACCATGTGACCATTAACATCTGGTAACCATGTGACAATAACATCTGTAACCATGTGACCAATAACATCTGCTAACCACGTGACCAATAACATCATACCCACGGTGATAACATCTGCTACTACGTGACCAACAACATCTGCCTAACCATGTGTATGTGACCAATAACATCTGCTAACCATGTGTATGTGACCAATAACATCTGCTAACCATGTGACCAATAACATAACCCGTGACCAATAACATCTGTATGTGACCAATAACATCTGCTAACCATGTGACCAATAACATCTGCTAAACCGTGTATGTGACCAATAACATCTGCTAACCATGTGACCATTAACATCTGCTAACCCATGTGACCAATAACATCTGCTAACCATGTGACCAATAACATCTGCTAACCATGTGACCAATAACATCTACTAACCATGTGACCAATAACATCTGCTAACCATGTATGTGACCAATAACATCTGCAAACCATGGTATGTGACCATTAACATCTGCTAACCATGTGACCAATAACATCTGCTAACCATGTGACCAATAACATCTGCTAACCATGTGACCAATAACATCTGCTAACCATGTGACCAATAACATCTGCTAACCATGTGTATGTGACCATTAACATCTGCTAACCATGTGTATGTGACCATTAACATCTGCTAACCATGTGACCAATAACATCTGATAACCACGTGTATGTGACCATTAACATCTGCTAACCATGTGTATGTGACCATTAACATCTGCTAACCATGTGTATGTGACCAATAACATCTGCTAACCATGTGTATGTGACCATTAACATCATGTGTATGTGACCTAACATCCTAACCATGTGTATGTGACCAATAACATCTGCTAACCATGTGTATGTGACCAATAACATCTGCTAACCATGTGTATGTGACCAATAACATCTGCTAACCATGTGTATGTGACCAATCATCTGCTAACCATGTGTATGTGACCAATAACATCTGCTAACCATGTATGTGACCACAACATCTGCTAACCATGTGTATGTGACCAATAACATCTGCTAACCCACGTGACCAATAACATCTGCTAACCATGTAACCAATAACATCTGCTAACCATGTGACCAATAACATCTGCTAACCATGTGTATGTGACCAATAACATCTGCTAACCATGTGACCAATAACATCTGCTAACCATGTGACCAATAACATCTGCTAACCATGTGTATGTGACCAATAACATCTGCTAACCATGTGTATGTGACCAATAACATCTACTTTAACCATGTGTGTATGTGACCAATAACATCTGCTAACCATGTATGTGACCAATAACATCTGCTAACCATGTATGTGACCAATAACATCTGCTAACCATGTGTATGTGACCAATAACATCTGCTAACCATGTGACCAATAACATCTGCTAACCATGTGTATGTGACCAATAACATCTGCTAACCATGTGTATGTGACCAATAACATCTGCTAACCATGTGTATGTGACCAATAACATCTGCTAACCATGTGTATGTGACCAATAACATCTGCTAACCATGTGTATGTGACCAATAACATCTGCTAACATGCATGTATGTGACCAATAACATCTGCTAACCATGTGTATGTGACCAATAACATCTGCTAACCATGTGACCAATAACATCTGCTAACCATGTGTATGTGACCAATAACATCTGCTAACCATGTGACCAATAACATCTGCTAACCATGTGACCAATAACATCTGCTAACCATGTGACCAATAACATCTGCTAACCATGTGACCAATAACATCTGCTAACCATGTGTATGTGACCAATAACATCTGCTAACCATGTGACCAATAACATCTGCTAACCATGTGTATGTGACCAATAACATCTGCTAACCATGTGTATGTGACCAATAACATCTGCTAACCATGTGACCAATAACATCACTAACCATGTGTATGTGACCAATAACATCTGCTAACCATGTGTATGTGACCAATAACATCTGCTAACCATGTGTATGTGACCAATAACATCTGCTAACCATGTGTATGTGACCAATAACATCTGCTAACCATGTGTATGTGACCAATAACATCTGCTAACCATGTGACCAATAACATCTGCTAACCACGTGTATGTGACCAATAACATCTGCTAACCACGTGTATGTGACCAATAACATCTGCTAACCATGTGTATGTGACCAATAACATCTGCTAACCATGTGTATGTGACCAATAACATCTGCTAACCATGTATGCTGACCAATAACATCTGCTAACCACGTGTATGTGACCAATAACATCTGCTAACCACGTGTATGTGACCAATAACATCTGCTAACCATGTGACCAATAACATCTGCTAAACCATGTGTATGTGACCAATAACATCTGCCAACCATGTGACCAATAACATCTGCTAACCATGTATGTGACCAATAACATCTGCTAACCATGTGTATGTGACCAATAACATCTGCTAACCATGTATGTGACCAATAACATCTGCTAACATGTGACCAATAACATCTGTAATATGTGACCAATAACATCTGCTAACCACGTGTATGTGACCAATAACATCTGCTAACCACGGTATGTGACCAATAACATCTGCTAACCATGTGTATGTGACCAATAACATCTGCTAACCACGTGTATGTGACCAATAACATCTGCTAACCACGTGTATGTGACCAACATCTGCTAACCATGTGACCAATAACATCTGCTAACCATGTGTAGTGACCAATAACATCTGCTAACCATGTGACCAATAACATCCTAACCATGTGTATGTGACCAATAACATCTGCTAACCATGTGTATGTGACCAATAACATCTGCTAACCATGTGTATGTGACCAATAACATCTGCTAACCATGTGACCTAAAAATCTGCTAACCATGTATGTGACCAATAACATCTGCTAACCACGTGTATGTGACCAATAACATCTGCTAACACGTGTATGTGACCAATTAGCTGTGTATACCAATAACATCTGCTAACCACGTATGTGACCAATAACATCTGCTAACCATGTATGTGACCAATAACAGATAACCATGTATTGACCAATAACAGCTAACCATGTGACCAATAACACTCTAACCATGTGAAATAACACCAACCATGTGTATGTGACCAATAACATCTGCTAACCATGTGTATTGAACAATAACATCTGCTAAACCACGTGACCATTAACATCTGCTAACCATGTGACCAATAAACATCTGGTAACCATGTGGTGACCAATAACATCTATAACCATGTGTATGTGACCAATAACATCCTAACCACGTGACCATTTAACATCTGCTAACCATGTGACCAATAACATCTGCTAACCATGTGTATGTGACCTATCTGCTAACCATGTGTATGTGACCAAACATCTACAACCACGTGTATGTGACCAATAACATCTGCTAACCACGTGTATGTGACCAATAACATCTGCTAACCATGTGACCAATAACATCTGCTAACCAGTATGTGACCAATAGCATCTGCTAACCATGTGTATGTGACCAATAACATCTGCTAACCTGTGTGTGACCAATAACATCTGCTAACCACGTGTATGTGACCAATAACATCTGCTAACCATGTGACCATTAACATCTGCTAACCATGTGACCATTAACATCTGCTAACCATGTGTATGTGACCAATAACATCTGCTAACCACGTGTATGTGACCAATGAACATCTGCTAACCATGTGACCATTAACATCTGCTAACCATGTGACCAATAACATCCCAACCATGTGTATGTGACCAATAACATCTGCTAACCATGTGTATGTGACCAATAACATCTGCTGACCATGTGACCATTAACATCTGCTAACCAACCAATAACATCTGCTAACCATGTGTATGTGACCAATAACATCTGCTAACCATGTGTATGTGACCAATTACTAACCACGTGTATGAGACCAATAACATCTGCTAACCATGTGTATGTGACCAATAACATCTACTAACCATGTGTATGTGACCAATAACATCTGCTAACCATGTGGGACCAATAACATCTGCTAACCATGTATGTGACTAATAACATCTGCTAACCATGTGTATGTGACCTATCTACTAACCATGTGGTGACCAATAACATCTGCTAACCATGGTGACCATTAACATCTACTAACCATGTGACCAATAACATCTGCTAACCATATGACCAATAACATTCTAAGATGACTGGACCAATAACATCTACAACCACGTGTATGTGACCAATAACATCTGATTTGATTTATGTGTCCAAACTTTTTGACAGGTACTGTGTATGTGATATATATGTGTGTGAAATTATATATGGACAAACGAACTGTTCACTTTGGGGATCTGTGTCATCCTATGAGATGATGGGGAGTAAGGGATCTACAACCCTAAAAACATTCTACACAAAAAGTTCCTGGGCCTTTAATAGTACTGTATTGGCGGACCGATATAGCGTCTGTTATAACTGGTAAAGATATTTTTTCAGCACCCCCACTCCCTTGGAAATACAATTTGAATAAAATATATATTTTTTAAAACAGCACCCCCACCACCAAACTACTTCCTGGGGATTATGAGATGACAGGAAATTACAACCCCGAACTACCTCCTGACGAGGAAATGACAACCCCCGAACTACTTGCTGACGGGAAATTACAACCCCCAAACAACTCCCTGGTGCTATGAGATGATGGGGAAATTACAACCCCTCAACAACTTCCTGGGACTATGAGATGACGGGGAAATTACAACCCCAAACTACTTCCTGGTTCCTGAGGCTATGAGATGACGGGGAAATTACAACCCCAAACTACTTCCTGGGGCCATGAGATGACGGGGAAATTACAAGCCCTCAACTACTTCCTGGGGCTATGAGATGACGGGGAAATTACAACCCCTCAACTACTTC
The DNA here is from genome assembly GCF_034236695.1 of Oncorhynchus nerka. Taxonomy (NCBI): domain Eukaryota; kingdom Metazoa; phylum Chordata; class Actinopteri; order Salmoniformes; family Salmonidae; genus Oncorhynchus; species Oncorhynchus nerka. Next base: position 53,463 of record NW_027040347.1, read on the forward strand.
CTGGGGACTATGAGATGACGGGGAAATTACAACCCCAAACTACTTCCTGGGACTATGAGATGACGGGGAAATTACAACCCCAAACTATTTCCTGGGAAGAGACATGGGAAATTACAACCCCAAACTACTTCCCCCAACCCCTCAACTACTTCCTGGGGCTATGAGATGACGGGGGAAATTACAACCCCTCAACTACTTCCTGGGGCTATGAGATGACGGGGAAATTACAACCCCTAAACTACTTCCCTATGAGATGACACAACCCCTCAACTACTTCCTGGGGCTATGAGATGACGGGAAATTACCCAAAACTATCCTGGGGCCGGGGAAAATTCAAACTACTTCCTGGGGCTATGAGATGACGGGGAAATTACAACCCCTCAACTACTTCCTGGGGGACTATGAGATGAGGGGGAAATTACAACCCTCAAACTACTTCCTGGGGCTATGAGATGACAGGGAAATTACAACCCCAAACTACTTCCTGGGGGCTATGAGATGACGGGGAAATTACAACCCAAAACTACTTCCTGGGACTATGAGATGACGGGGAAATTACAATCCCCCCAAACTACTTCCTGGGGCTGTGAGATGACAGGGAAATTACAACCCCTCAACTACTTCCTGGGGGCTATGAGATGACGGGGAAATTACAACCCAAAACTACTTCCTGGGACCATGAGATGACGGGGAAATTACAACCCCACAACTACTTCCTGGGACTATGAGATGACGGGGAAATTACAACCCCAAACTACTTCCTGGGGCTATGAGATGACGGGGATTTACAACCCCTCAACTACTTCCTGGGGACTATGAGATGACGGGGAAATTACAACCCCAAACTACTTCCTGGGACTATGAGATGACGGGGAAATTACAACCCCAAACTACTTCCTGGGGACTATGAGATGACGGGGAAATTACAACCCCAAACTACTTCCTGGGGCTATGAGATGACGGGGAAATTACAACCCCCAAACTACTTCCTGGGGCTATGAGATGACGGGGAAATTACAACCCCCAAACTACTTCCTGGGGACTATGAGATGACGGGAAATTACAACCCCTCAAACTACTTCCTGGGGACTATGAGATGACGGGGAAATTACAACCCTCAAACTACTTCCTGGGACTATGAGATGACGGGGAAATTACAACCTCAACTACTTCCTGGGACTATGAGATGACGGGGCGATTACAACCCCAAACTACTTCCTGGGACTATGAGATGACAGGGAAATTACAACCCCTCAACTACTTCCTGGGGCTATGAGATGACAGGGAAATTACAACCCCTCAACTACTTCCTGGGACTATGAGATGACGGGGAAATTACAACCACTCAACTACTTCCTGGGACTATGAGATGACGGGGAAATTACAACCCCTCAACTACTTCCTGAGGACTATGAGATGACGGGGAAATTACAACCCCTCAACTACTTCCTGAGGACTATGAGATGACGGGGAAATTACAACCCCTCAACTACTTCCTGGGGCTATGAGATGACAGGGAATAACAACCCCTCAAATACTTCCTGGGGCTATGAGATGACGGGGAAATTACAACCCCTCAACTACTTCCTGGGGCTATGAGATGACGGGGACATTACAACCCCTCAACTACTTCCTGGGGCTATGAGATGACGGGGAAATTACAACCCCCAAACTACTTCCTGGGGCAATGAGATGACGGGAAAATTAAAACCCCCAAACTACTTCCTAGGGACTATGAGATGACGGGGGAAAGTACAACCCCTCAACTACTTCCTGGGGCTATGAGAAAACGGGGAAATTACAATCCCAAACTACTTCCTGCGGCTATGAGATGACAGGGAAATTACAACCCCCGAACTACTTCCTGACGGGGAAATTACAACCCCCGAACTACTTCCTGGGGCTATGAGATGACGGGGAAATTACAACCCCAAACGACTTCCTGAGGCTATGAGATGACAGGGAAATTACAACCCCCGAACTACTTCCTGGGACTATGAGATGACAGGGAAATTACAATCCCCCAAACTACTTCCCTGGGGACTATGAGATGACGGGGAAATTACAACCCCTCAACTACAACCCCTCAACTACTTCCTGGGACTATGAGATGACGGGAAATTACAACCCCAAACTACTTCCTGGGGCTATGAGATGACTGGGAAATTACAACCCCAAACCTTCAAGATGACGGGGAAATTACAACCCCTCAACTACTTCCTGGGGACTATGAGATGAGGGGGAAATTACAACCCCAAACTACTTCCTGGGGACTATGAGATGACGGGGAAATTACAACCCCAAACGGGGAAATTACAATCCCCCTAAAACTACTTCCTGGGGCTATGAGATGACGGGGAAATTACAACCCCTCAACTACTTCCTGGGGCTATGAGATGACGGGGAAATTACAAACTTCCTGGGACCCAACCCCTCAACTACTTCCTGGGGACTATGAGATGACGGGGAAATTACAACCCCCAAACTACTTCCTGGGACTATGAGATGACGGGGAAATTACAACCCCAAACTACTTCCTGGGACTATGAGATGACGGGGAAATTACAACCCCTCAACTACTTCCTGGGGCTATGAGATGACGGGGAAATTACAACCCCTCAACTACTTCCTGGGGACTATGAGATGACGGGGAAATTACAACCACTCAACTACTTCCTGGGGACTATGAGATGACGGGAAATTACAACCCCTCAACTACTTCCTGGAGACTATGAGATGACGGGGAAATTACAACCCCAAACTACTTCCTGGGACTATGAGATGACGGGGAAATTACAACCCTCAACTACTTCCTGGAGACTATGAGATGACGGGGAAATTACAACCCCAAACTACTTCCTGGGACTATGAGATGACGGGGAAATTACAACCCCTAAACTACTTCCTGGGGCTATGAGATGACGGGGACATTACAACCCTTCAACTACTTCCTGGGACTATGAGATGACGGGGAAATTACAACCCCAAACTACTTCCTGGGGCCATGAGATGACGGGGAAATTACAACCCCAAACTACTTCCTGGGACTATGAGATGACGGGGAAATGAGATACAAGAAGTACAACCCCTCAACTACTTCCTGGGGCTATGAGATGACGGGGAAATTACAAAACTACTTCCTGGGGACTATGAGAAAACGGGGAAATTACAACAATTTCCCCCCAAATCCCTCAACTACTTCCTGGGGCTATGAGATGACGGGGAAATTACAACCCCTCAACTACTTCCTGGGGACTATGAGATGACGGGGAAATTACAACCCCTCAACTACTTCCTGGGGCTATGAGATGACGGGGAAATTACAACCCCTCAACTACTTCCTGGGACTATGAGATGACGGGGAAATTACAACCCCTCAACTACTTCCTGGGGCTATGAGATGACGGGGAAATTACAACCCCTCAACTACTTCCTGGGGGCTATGAGATGACGGGGAAATTACAACCCCTCAACTACTTCCTGGGACTATGAGATGAGGGGGAAATTACAATCCCCCCAAACTACTTCCTGGGGCTATGAGATGACAGGGAAATTACAACCCCTCAACTACTTCCTGGGGCTATGAGATGACGGGGAAATTACAACCCAAAACTACTTCCTGGGACCATGAGATGACGGGGAAATTACAACCCAAAACTACTTCCTGGGACTATGAGATGACGGGGAAATTACAACCCCTCAACTACTTCCTGGGGCCATGAGATGACGGGGAAATTACAACCCCTCAACTACTTCCTGGGGCTATGAGATGACGGGGATTTACAACCCCTCAACTACTTCCTGGGGACTATGAGAGGACGGGGAAATTACAACCCCAAACTACTTCCTGGGGACTATGAGATGACGGGGAAATTACAACCCCAAACTACTTCCTGGGACTATGAGATGACGGGGAAATTACAACCCCCAAACTACTTCCTGGGGCTATGAGATGACGGGGAAATTACAATCCCCTCAAACTACTTCCTGGGCCGTGAGATGACGGGAAATTACAACCCCTCAACTACTTCCTGGGGACTATGAGATGACGGGGAAATTACAACCCCTCAACTACTTCCTGGGACTATGAGATGACGGGGAAATTACAACCCCTCAACTACTTCCTGGGGACTATGAGATGACGGGGAAATTACAACCCCTCAACTACTTCCTGGGGACTATGAGATGACGGGGAAATTACAACCCCTCAACTACTTCCTGGGGCTATGAGATGACGGGGAAATTACAACCCCCAAACTACTTCCTGGTTCCTGAGGCTATGAGATGACGGGGAAATTACAACCCCAAACTACTTCCTGGGACTATGAGATGACGGGGAAATTACAACCCCTCAACTACTTCCTGGGGCTATGAGATGACGGGGAAATTACAACCCCAAACTACTTCCTGGGACTATGAGATGACGGGGAAATTACAACCCCCAAACTACTTCCTGACGGGGAAATTACAACCCCCAAACTACTTCCTGGGGCTATGAGATGACGGGGAAATTACAACCCCAAACTACTTCCTGGGGCTATGAGATGACGGGGAAATTACAACCCCCAAACTACTTCCTGGGGCTATGAGATGACGGGGAAATTACAACCCCTCAACTACTTCCTGGGGCTATGAGATGACGGGGAAATTACAACCCCAAACTACTTCCTGGGGCTATGAGATGACGGGGAAATTACAACCCCCAACTACTTCTGGTTCCTGGGGCTATGAGATGACGGGGAAATTACAACCCTCAAACTACTTCCTGGGGCTATGAGATGACAGGGAAATTACAACCTCAACTACTTCCTGGGAAATTACAATGAGATGATGTGGAAATTACAACCCCCAAACTACTTCCTGGGGACTATGAGATGACGGGGAAATTACAACCCCTCAACTACTTCCTGGGACTATGAGATGACGGGGAAATTACAATCCCCCCAAACTACTTCCTGGGGCTATGAGATGACAGGGAAATTACAACCCTCAAAACTACTTCCTGGGGCTGAGATGACGGGGAAATTACAACCCTCAACTATTTCCTGGGGACCATGAGATGACTGGGAAATTACAACCCCTCAACTACTGGGGACTATGAGATGACAGGGAAATTACAACCCCTCAACTACTTCCTGGGGGCTATGAGATGACGGGGAAATTACAACCCAAAACTACTTCCTGGGACCATGAGATGACGGGGAAATTACAACCCCCCGAACTACTTCCTGGGGACTATGAGATGACTGAGAAATTACAACCCCAAACTACTTCCTGGGACTATGAGATGATGGGGAAAATACAACCCCAAACTACTTCCTGGGGACTATGAGATGACTGGGAAATTACAACCCCAAACTACTTCCTGGGACTATGAGATGACGGGGAAATTACAACCCCAAACTACTTCCTGGGGACTATGAGATGACGGGGAAATTACAACCCCAAACTACTTCCTGGGGCTATGAGATGACGGGGAAATTACAACTACCCCAAACTACTTCCTGGGGCCTATGAGATGACAGGGAAATTACATCCCCAAACTACTTCCTGGGGCCGTGAGATGACGGGGAAATTACAACCCCTCAACTACTTCCTGGGACTATGAGATGACTGGGAAATTACAACCCCTCAACTACTTCCTGGGACTATGAGATGACGGGGAAATTACAACCCCTCAACTACTTCCTGAGGACTATGAGATGACGGGGAAATTACAACTACCCCAAACAACTTCCTGGGGCCTATGAGATGACAGGGAAATTACATCCCCAAACTACTTCCTGGGGCCGTGAGATGACGGGGAAATTACAACCCCTCAACTACTTCCTGGGACTATGAGATGACTGGGAAATTACAACCCCTCAACTACTTCCTGGGACTATGAGAAAACGGGGAAATTACAACCCCTCAACTACTTCCTGGGGACTATGAGATGACGGGGAAATGACAACCCCTCAACTACTTCCTGGGGACTATGAGATGACGGGGAAATTACAACCCTCAAACAACTTCCTGGGGCTATGAGATGATGGGGAAATTACAACCCCTCAACTACTTCCTGGGGACTATGAGAGGACGGGGAAATTACAACCCCCAAACTACTTCCTGGTTCCTGAGGCTATGAGATAACGGGGAAATTACAACCCCAAACTATTTCCTGAGGCTATGAGATGACGGGGAAATTACAACCCGCCCCAAACTACTTCCTGAGGTTATGAGATGACGGGGAAATTACAACCCCCAAACTACTTCCTGACGGGGAATTACAACCCCCGAACTACTTCCTGACGGGGAAATCACAACCCCCAAACTACTTCCTGACGGGGAATTCAAACTAGGACTATGAGATGACGGGGAAATTACAACCCCAAACTACTTCCTGGGACTATGAGATGACGGGGAAATTACAACCCCTCAACTACTTCCTGGGACTATGAGATGACGGGGAAATTACAACCCCTCAACTACTTCCTGAGGACTATGAGATGACGGGGAAATTACAACCACTCAACTACTTCCTGGGACTATGAGATGACGGGGAAATTACAACCCCTCAAATACTTCCTGGGGACTATGAGATGACGGGGAAATTACAACCCCTCAACTACTTCCTGGGGATATGAGATGGGGAAATTACAACCCCCACCATTTCCTAGCCATGAGATACGAACATAACCCTCAACTACTTCCTG
>NW_027040347.1:60657-95657 GCF_034236695.1 Oncorhynchus nerka
AGGAAGTAGTTGAAGGGTTGTAATGTCCCCGTCATCTCATAGCCCCAGGAAGTAGTTTAGGGGTTGTAATTTCCCCGTCATCTCATAGTCCCAGGAAGTAGTTTGGGGTTGTAATTTCCCCGTCATCTCATAGTCCCCAGGAAGTAGTTGAGGGGTTGTAATTTCCCGTCATCTCATAGTCCCCAGGAAGTAGTTGAGGGGTTGTAATTTTTCCGTCATCTCATAGCCTCAGGAAGTAGTTTGGGGTTGTAATTTCCCCGTCATCTCATAGCCCCCAGGAAGTAGTTTGGGGGTTGTAATTTCCACGTCAGGAAGTAGTTTGGGGGTTGTAGGAAGTCGTTTGGGGTTGTAATTTCCCCGTCATCTCATAGCCCCCAGGAAGTAGTTTGGGGGTTGTAATTTCCCCGTCATCTCATAGTCCCAGGAAGTAGTTTGGGGTTGTAATTTCCCCGTCATCTCATAGTCCCAGGAAGTAGTTTGGGGTTGTAATTTCCCCGTCATCTCATGGCCCCAGGAAGTAGTTTGGGGTTGTAATTTCCCCGTCATCTCATAGTCCCAGGAAGTAGTTGAGGGGTTGTAATTTCCCCGTCATCTCATAGCCCCAGGAAGTAGTTGGGGGTTGTAATTTCCCCGTCATCTCATAGCCCCAGGAAGTAGTTGAGGGGTTGTAATGTCCCCGTCATCTCATAGCCCCAGGAAGTAGTTTAGGGGTTGTAATTTCCCCGTCATCTCATAGTCCCAGGAAGTAGTTTGGGGTTGTAATTTCCCCGTCATCTCATAGCCCCAGGAAGTAGTTTGGGGGTTGTAATTTCCCCGTCATCTCATAGCCCCAGGAAGTAGTTGAGGGGTTGTAATTTCCCCGTCATCTCATAGCCCCAGGAAGTAGTTGAGGGGTTGTAATTTCCCCGTCATCTCATAGCCCCAGGAAGTAGTTTGGGGTTGTAATTTCCCCGTCATCTCATAGTCCCCAGGAAGTAGTTTGGGGTTGTAATTTCCCCGTCCTCTCATAGCCATAGTTGAGGGGTTGTAATTTCCAGGAAGTAGTTTGGGGGTTGTAATTTCCCCGTCATCTCATAGCCCCAGGAAGTAGTTTGGGGTTGTAATTTCCCCGTCATCTCATAGCCCCAGGAAGTAGTTTGGGGTTGTAATTTCCCCGTCATCTCATAGCCCCAGGAAGTAGTTTGGGGTTGTAATTTCCCGTCATCTCATAGCCCAGGAAGTAGTTTGGGGGTTGTAATTTCCCCGTCATCTCATAGCCCCAGGAAGTAGTTGAGGGGTTGTAATTTCCCCCCCAGTAGTTGAGGGGTTGTAATTTTTCCGTCATCTCATAGCCCCAGGAAGTAGTTCTCAGGGAAGTTGTTGTAATTTCCCCGTCATCTCATAGCCTCAGGAAGTAGTTCGGGGGTTGTAATTTCCCCGTCAGGAAGTAGTTGAGGGGTTGTAATTTCCCCGTCATCTCATAGTCCCCAGGAAGTAGTTTAGGGGTTGTAATTTCCCCGTCATCTCATAGCCCCAGGAAGTAGTTGAGGGGTTGTAATTTCCCCGTCATCTCATAGTCCCAGGAAGTAGTTGAGGGGTTGTAATTTCCCCGTCATCTCATAGTCCCCAGGAAGTAGTTGAGGGGTTGTAATTTCCCCGTCATCTCATAGCCCCAGGAAGTAGTTTGGGGTTGTAATTTCCCCGTCATCTCATAGCCCCAGGAAGTAGTTGATATTTCCCGTCATCTCATAGCCTCAGGAAGTAGTTTGGGGTTGTAATTTCCCCGTCATCTCATAGCCCCCAGGAAGTAGTTTGGGGGTTGTAATTTCCACGTCAGGAAGTAGTTTGGGGGTTGTAATTTCCCCGTCATCTCATAGCCCCAGGAAGTAGTTTGGGGGTTGTAATTTCCACGTCATCTCATAGCCCCAGGAAGTAGTTTGGGGGTTGTAATTTCCCCAGGAATCTCATAGCCCCAGGAAGTAGTTTGGGGGTTGTAATTTCCCCGTCATCTCATAGCCCCAGGAAGTAGTTGAGGGGTTGTAATTTCCCATCTCAGGGAAGTAGTTTGGGGTTGTAATTTCCCCGTCATCTCATAGCCCCAGGAAGTAGTTGAGGGGTTGTAATTTCCCCGTCATCTCATAGTCCCAGGAAGTAGTTTGGGGTTGTAATTTCAGTTTGGGATTGTGTTTTCCCCTGTCATCTCATAGCCCAGGAAGTAGTTTGGGGTTGTAATTTCCCCGTCATCTCATAGCCCCAGGAAGTAGTTGAGGGGTTGTAATGTCCCCGTCATCTCATAGCCCCAGGAAGTAGTTTGGGGTTGTAATTTCCCCGTCATCTCATAGTCCCAGGAAGTAGTTTGGGGTTGTAATTTCCCCGTCATCTCATAGTCCCAGGAAGTAGTTTGGGGTTGTAATTTCCCCGTCATCTCATAGTCCCCAGGAAGTAGTTGAGGGGTTGTAATTTCCCCGTCATCTCATAGCCCCAGGAAGTAGTTTGGGGTTGTAATTTCCCCGTCATCTCATAGTCCCAGGAAGTAGTTTGAGGGTTGTAATAGTTCCCCGTCATCTCATAGAAAGTAGTTGAGGGGTTGTAATTTCCCCGTCATCTCATAGCCCCAGGAAGTAGTTTAGGGGTTGTAATTTCCCCGTCATCTCATAGCCTCAGGAAGTAGTTTGGGGTTGTAATTTCCCCGTCATCTCATAGCCCCCAGGAAGTAGTTTGGGGGTTGTAATTTCCACGTCAGGAAGTAGTTTGGGGGTTGTAATTTCCCCGTCAGGAAGTAGTTTGGGGGTTGTAATTTCCCCGTCATCTCATAGCCCCAGGAAGTAGTTTGGGGTTGTAATTTCCCCGTCATCTCATAGCCCCAGGAAGTAGTTTGGGGTTGTAATTTCCCCAGGGGAAGTAGTTTGGGGGTTGTAATTTCCCCGTCATCTCATAGTCCCCAGGAAGGTTGGGGGTTGTAATTTCCCGTCATCTCATAGCCCCAGGAAGTAGTTTGGGGTTGTAATTTCCCCGTCATCTCATAGCCCCAGGAAGTAGTTTGGGGGTTGTAATTTCCCCGTCATCTCATAGTCCCAGGAAGTAGTTTGGGGTTGTAATTTCCCGTCATCTCATAGCCTCCCAGGAAGTAGGGGTTGTAAGGAAGTAGTTTGAGGGGTTGTAATTTCCCCGTCATCTCATAGCCCAGGAAGTAGTTTGGGGTTGTAATTTCCCCGTCATCTCATAGCCCCAGGAAGTAGTTTGGGGTTGTAATTTCCCCGTCATCTCATAGCCCCAGGAAGTAGTTTGGGGGTTGTAATTTCCCCGTCATCTCATAGTCCCCAGGAAGTAGTTTGGGGTTGTAATTTCCCGTCATCTCATAGCCCAGGAAGTAGTTTGGGGTTGTAATTTCCCCGTCATCTCATAGTCCCAGGAAGTAGTTTGGGGTTGTAATTTCCCCGTCATCTCATAGCCCCAGGAAGTAGTTTGGGGGTTGTAATTTCCCCGTCATCTCATAGCCCCAGGAAGTAGTTGAGGGGTTGTAATTTCCCTGTCATCTCATAGCCCCAGGAAGTAGTTTGGGGGTTGTAATTTCCCCGTCATCTCATAGCCCTCAGGAAGTAGTTGAGGGGTTGTAGGAAGTAGTTGAGGGTTGTAATTTCCCGTCATCTCATAGTCCCCAGGAAGTAGTTTGGGGGTTGTAATTTCCACCCTCATAGTTTGGGGGGTGTAAATTTCCCGGTCCCAGGAAGTAGTTTGGGGGTTGTAATTTCCCCGTCATCTCATAGTCCCAGGAAGTAGTTTGGGGTTGTAATTTCCAGGGAAGTAGTTTGGGGTTGTAATTTCCCCGTCATCTCATAGTCCCCAGGAAGTAGTTGAGGGGTTGTAATTTTTCCGTCAGGAAGTAGTTTGGGGGTTGTAATTTCCCCGTCAGGAAGTAGTTTGGGGGTTGTAATTTCCCCGTCATCTCATAGCCCAGGAAGTAGTTTGGGGTTGTAATTTCCCCGTCATCTCATAGCCTCAGGAAGTAGTTTGGGGGTTGTAATAGTTTGGGGTTGTAATTTCCCTCCGTCAGGAAGTAGTTTGGGGGTTGTAATTTCCCATAGTCCAGGAAGTAGTTTGGGGTTGTAATTTCCCCGTCATCTCATAGCCCCAGGAAGTAGTTTGGGGTTGTAATTTCCCCGTCATCTCATAGTCCCAGGAAGTAGTTTGGGGTTGTAATTTCCCCGTCATCTCATAGCCCCAGGAAGTAGTTTGGGGGTTGTAATTTCCCCGTCATCTCATAGCCCCAGGAAGTAGTTGAGGGGTTGTAATTTCCCCGTCATCTCATAGCCCCAGGAAGTAGTTTGGGGTTGTAATTTCCCCGTCATCTCATAGTCCCCAGGAAGTAGTTGAGGGTTGTAATTTCCCCGTCATCTCCCCAGGAAGTAGTTGAGGGTTGTAATTTCCCCAGGAAGTAGTTTGGGGTTGTAATTTCCCCGTCATCTCATAGTCCCAGGAAGTAGTTGAGGGGTTAAAATTTCCCCGTCATCTCATAGCCCCAGGAAGTAGTTTGGGGTTGTAATTTCCCCGTCATCTCATAGTCCCCAGGAAGTAGTTTGGGGGTTGTAATTTCCCCGTCAGGAAGTAGTTTGGGGGTTGTAATTTCCCCGTCATCTCATAGTCCCAGGAAGTAGTTTGGGGTTGTAATTTCCCCGTCATCTCATAGTCCCAGGAAGTAGTTTGGGGTTGTAATTTCCCCGTCATCTCATGGCCCCAGGAAGTAGTTTGGGGTTGTAATTTCCCCGTCATCTCATAGTCCCAGGAAGTAGTTTGGGGTTGTAATTTCCCCGTCATCTCATAGCCCCAGGAAGTAGTTGAAGTAGTTTGGGGTTGTAATTTCCCCGTCATCTCATAGTCCCAGGAAGTAGTTTGGGGTTGTAATTTCCCCGTCATCTCATAGCCTCAGGAACCAGGAAGTAGTTTGGGGTTGTAATTTCCCCGTCATCTCATAGTCCCCAGGAAGTAGTTGAGGGGTTGTAATTTCCCCGTCATCTCATAGCCCCAGGAAGTAGTTTGGGGTTGTAATTTCCCCGTCATCTCATAGTCCCAGGAAGTAGTTTGGGGGTTGTAATTTCCCCGTCATCTCATAGTCCCCAGGAAGTAGTTGAGTTTGGGGTTGTAATTTCCCCGTCATCTCATAGCCCCAGGAAGTAGTTTGGGGGTTGTAATTTCCCCGTCAGGAAGTAGTTTGGGGGTTGTAATTTCCCCGTCATCTCATAGTCCCAGGAAGTAGTTTGGGGTTGTAATTTCCCCGTCATCTCATAGTCCCAGGAAGTAGTTTGGGGTTGTAATTTCCCCGTCATCTCATGGCCCCAGGAAGTAGTTTGGGGTTGTAATTTCCCCGTCATCTCATTGTTGAATTTCCCCGTCATCTCATAGTCCCCAGGAAGTAGTTTGAGGGTTGTAATTTCCCCGTCATCTCATAGCCCCAGGAAGTAGTTTGGGGGTTGTAATTTCCCCGTCATCTCATAGGGAAGTAGTTTGGGGTTGTAATTTCCTCATAGTCCCCGTCAGGAAGTAGTTTGGGGGGTTGTAATTTCCATCTCATAGCCTCCCAGGAAGTAGTTTGGGGGTTGTAATTTCCCCGTCAGTAGTTGAGGGGTTGTAATTTCCCCGTCATCTCATAGTAGTTGAGGGGTTGTAATTTCCCAGGAAGTAGTTTGGGGTTGTAATTTCCCCGTCATCTCATAGCCCCAGGAAGTAGTTTGGGGTTGTAATTTCCCCGTCATCTCATAGCCCCAGGAAGTAGTTTGGGGGTTGTAATTTCCCCGTCATCTCATAGCCCCAGGAAGTAGTTGAGGGGTTGTAATTTTTCCGTCATCTCATAGCCTCAGGAAGTAGTTTGGGGTTGTAATTTCCCCGTCATCTCATAGCCCCCAGGAAGTAGTTTGGGGGTTGTAATTTCCCCGTCAGGAAGTAGTTTGGGGGTTGTAATTTCCCCGTCATCTCATAGCCCCAGGAAGTAGTTGAGGGGTTGTAATTTCCCCGTCATCTCATAGTCCCAGGAAGTAGTTTGGGGTTGTAATTTCCCCGTCATCTCATAGTCCCAGGAAGTAGTTGAGGGGTTGTAATTTCCCCGTCATCTCATAGTCCCCAGGAAGTAGTTTGGGGTTGTAATTTCCCCGTCATCTCATAGCCCCAGGAAGTAGTTTGGGGTTGTAATTTCCCCGTCATCTCATAGCCCAGGAAGTAGTTTGGGGTTGTAATTTCCCCGTCATCTCATAGCCCCAGGAAGTAGTTGAGGGGTTGTAATTTCCCCGTCATCTCATAGTAGTTTGGTTTGGGGTTGTAATTTCCCCGTCATCTCATAGCCCCAGGAAGTAGTTTGGGGGTTGTAATTTCCACGTCAGGAAGTAGTTTGGGGGTTGTAATTTCCCCGTCAGGAAGTAGTTTGGGGGTTGTAATTTCCCCGTCATCTCATAGTCCCAGGAAGTAGTTTGGGGTTGTAATTTCCCCGTCATCTCATAGCCCCAGGAAGTAGTTTGGGGGTTGTAATTTCCCCGTCAGGAAGTAGTTTGGGGGTTGTAATTTCCCCGTCATCTCATAGTCCCAGGAAGTAGTTTGGGGGTTGTAATTTCCCCATCATCTCATAGCCCCCAGGAAGTAGTTGAGGGGTTGTAATTTCCCCGTCATCTCATAGCCCCAGGAAGTAGTTGTAATTTAATTTCCCCGTCATCTCATAGCCCCAGGAAGTAGTTGAGGGGTTGTAATTTCCCCGTCATCTCATAGTCCCCAGGAAGTAGTTTGGGGGTTGTAATTTCCCCGTCATCTCATAGTCCCCAGGAAGTAGTTGAGGGGTTGTAATTTCCCCGTCATCTCATAGCCCCAGGAAGTAGTTGAGGGGTTGTAATTTCCCCGTCATCTCATAGTCCCCAGGAAGTAGTTGAGGGGTTGTAATTTCCCCGTCATCTCATAGCCCCAGGAAGTAGTTTGGGGTTGTAATTTCCCCGTCATCTCATAGTCCCCAGGAAGTAGTTTGGGGGTTGTAATTTCCCGTCATCTCATAGCCCCAGGAAGTAGTTTGGGGTTGTAATTTCCCCGTCATCTCATAGCCCCAGGAAGTAGTTGAGGGGTTGTAAGTCAGTAGTTGGGGTTGTAATTTCCCCGTCATCTCATAGCCCCAGGAAGTAGTTTGGGGTTGTAATTTCCCCGTCATCTCATAGTCCCAGGAAGTAGTTTGGGGTTGTAATTTCCCCGTCATCTCATAGCCCCAGGAAGTAGTTTGGGGGTTGTAATTTCCCCGTCATCTCATAGCCCCAGGAAGTAGTTGAGGGGTTGTAATTTCCCCGTCATCTCATAGTCCCAGGAAGTAGTTTGGGGTTGTAATTTCCCCATCTCATAGTCCCAGGAAGTAGTTGAGGGGTTGTAATTTCCCATCTCATAGGAAGTAGTTTGGGGGTTGTAATTTCCCCGTCATCTCATAGTCCCAGGAAGTAGTTTGGGGTTGTAATTTCTCATCTCATAGTCCCCAGGAAGTAGTTTGGGGTTGTAATTTCCCTCATAGTCAGGAAGTAGTTGAGGGGTTGTAATTTTTCCTTCCCAGGAAGTAGTTGTTGTAATTTCCCCGTTTTCTCATAGCCCCAGGAAGTAGTTGAGGGGTTGTACTTTCCCCCGTCATCTCATAGTCCCTAGGAAGTAGTTTGGGGGTTTTAATTTCCCCGTCATCTCATAGCCCCAGGAAGTAGTTTGGGGTTGTAATTTCCATCTCATAGGAAGTAGTTTGGGGGTTGTAATTTCCCGTCATCTCATAGAAGTAGTTTGGGGGTTGTAATTTCCCCGTCATCTCATAGTCCCCAGGAAGTAGTTTGGGGGTTGTAATTTCCCCGTCATCTCATAGTCCCAGGAAGTAGTTTGGGGGTTGTAATTTCCCCGTCATCTCATAGCCTCAGGAACCAGGAAGTAGTTTGGGGGTTGTAATTTCCCCGTCATCTCATAGTCCCCAGGAAGTAGTTGAGGGGTTGTAATTTCCCCGTCATCTCATAGCCCCAGGAAGTAGTTGGGGGTTGTAATTTCCCCGTCATCTCATAGTCCCCAGGAAGTAGTTGAGGGGTTGTAATTTCCCCGTCATCTCATAGCCCCAGGAAGTAGTTGAGGGGTTGTAATTTCCCCGTCATCTCATAGTCCCCAGGAAGTAGTTTGGGGTTGTAATTTCTCATCTCATAGCCCAGGAAGTAGTTGAGGGGTTGTAATTTCCCCGTCATCTCATAGTCCCAGGAAGTAGTTTGGGGTTGTAATTTCCCCGTCATCTCATAGCCCCAGGAAGTAGTTTGGGGTAATTTCCCCGTTCTCATAGCCCCAGGAAGTAGTTGAGGGGTTGTAATTTCCCCGTCATCTCATAGTCCCAGGAAGTAGTTGAGGGGTTGTAATTTCCCCGTCATCTCATAGTCCCAGGAAGTAGTTTGGGGTTGTAATTTCCCCGTCATCTCATAGCCCCAGGAAGTAGTTTGGGGGTTGTAATTTCCCCGTCATCTCATAGTCCCAGGAAGTAGTTTGGGGTTGTAATTTCCCCGTCATCTCATAGTCCCAGGAAGTAGTTTGGGGTTGTAATTTCCCCGTCATCTCATAGCCCCAGGAAGTAGTTGAGGGGTTGTAATTTCCCCGTCATCTCATAGCCCCAGGAAGTAGTTGAGGGGTTGTAATTTCCCCGTCATCTCATAGCCCCAGGAAGTAGTTTGGGGGTTGTAATTTCCCCGTCATCTCATAGCCCCAGGAAGTAGTTGAGGGGTTGTAATTTCCCCGTCATCTCATAGTCCCAGGAAGTAGTTTGGGGTTGTAATTTCCCTCATAGCCCCAGGAAGTAGTTTGGGGTTGTAATTCCCGTCATCTCATAGCCCCAGGAAGTAGTTTGGGGTTGTAATTTCCCCGTCATCTCATAGTCCCAGGAAGTAGTTTGGGGTTGTAATTTCCCCGTCATCTCATAGCCCCAGGAAGTAGTTGAGGGGTTGTAATTTCCATCTCATAGAAGGAAGTAGTTGGGGGTTGTAATTTCCCCGTCCTCTCATAGTCCCCAGGAAGTAGTTGAGGGGTTGTAATTTCCCCGTCATCTCATAGCCCCAGGAAGTAGTTTAGGGGTTGTAATTTCCCCGTCATCTCATAGTCCCAGGAAGTAGTTTGGGGTTGTAATTTCCCTGTCATCTCATAGCCCCAGGAAGTAGTTGTGGGATTGTAATTTCCCCGTCATCTCATGGCCCCAGGAAGTAGTTGAGGGGTTGTAATTTCCCCGTCATCTCATAGCCCCAGGAAGTAGTTTGGGGTTGTAATTTCCCCGTCATCTCATAGCCCCAGGAAGTAGTTTGGGGTTGTAATTTCCCCGTCATCTCATAGCCCCAGGAAGTAGTTGAGGGGTTGTAATTTCCCCGTCATCTCATAGCCCCAGGAAGTAGTTTGGGGTTGTAATTTCCCCGTCATCTCATAGCCCCAGGAAGTAGTTTGGGGGTTTTAATTTTCCCCGTCATCTCATAGCCTCAGGAAGTAGTTTTGGGTTGTATTTTCCCCGTTATCTCATAGCCCAGGAAGTAGTTTCATAGGGGTTGTAATTTCCCCGTCATCTCATAGTCCCAGGAAGTAGTTTGGGGTTGTAGTTTTCCCGTCATCTCATAGTCCCAGGAAGTAGTTTGGGGGTTGTAATTTCCCCGTCATCTCATAGTCCCAGGAAGTAGTTTGGGGGTTGTAATTTCCCCGTCATCTCATAGTCCCAGGAAGTAGTTTGGGGTTGTAATTTCCCCGTCATCTCATAGTCCCCAGGAAGTAGTTGAGGGGTTGTAATTTCCCCGTCATCTCATAGCCCCAGGAAGTAGTTGAGGGGTTGTAATTTCCCGTCATCTCATAGCCCCAGGTTTGGGGTTGTAGTAGTTTGGGGTTGTAATTTCCCCGTCATCTCATAGCCCCAGGAAGTAGTTGAGGGGTTGTAATTTCCCCGTCATCTCATAGTCCCCAGGAAGTAGTTGAGGGGTTGTAATTTCCCCGTCATCTCATAGTCCCCAGGAAGTAGTTTGGGGTTGTAATTTCCCCGTCATCTCATAGTCCCAGGAAGTAGTTTGGGGTTGTAATTTCCCCGTCATCTCATAGTCCCCAGGAAGTAGTTTGGGGTTGTAATTTCCCGTCATCTCATAGCCCCAGGAAGTAGTTGAGGGGTTGTAATTTCCCCGTCATCTCATAGCCCCAGGAAGTAGTTGAGGGGTTGTAATTTCCCCGTCATCTCATAGTCCCAGGAAGTAGTTTGGGGTTGTAATTTCCCCGTCATCTCATAGTCCCAGGAAGTAGTTTTGGGTTGTAATTTCCCCTCATAGTCATCTCATAGGGGGTTGTAATTTCCCCAGGAAGTAGTTTGGGGTTGTAATTTCCCCGTCATCTCATAGCCCCCAGGAAGTAGTTTGGGGGTTGTAATTTCCACGGAAGTAGTTTGGGGGTTGTAATTTCCCCGTCATCTCATAGCCCCAGGAAGTAGTTTGGGGTTGTAATTTCCCCGTCATCTCATAGCCCCAGGAAGTAGTTGAGGGGTTGTAATTTCCCCGTCATCTCATAGTCCCCAGGAAGTAGTTGAGGGGTTGTAATTTCCCCGTCATCTCATAGCCCCAGGAAGTAGTTGAGGGGTTGTAATTTCCCTCTCATAGTCATCTCAGTTTGGGGGTTGTAATTTCCCAGGAAGTAGTTGAGGGGTTGTAATTTCCCCGTCATCTCATAGCCCCAGGAAGTAGTTTGGGGTTGTAATTTCCCCGTCATCTCATAGTCCCAGGAAGTAGTTTGGGGTTGTAATTTCCCCGTCATCTCATAGTCCCAGGAAGTAGTTGAGTGGTTGTAATTTCCCCGTCATCTCATAGTCCTCAGGAAGTAGTTGAGGGGTTGTAATTTCCCCGTCATCTCATAGTCCCAGGAAGTAGTTGAGGGGTTGTAATTTCCCCGTCATCTCATAGTCCCAGGAAGTAGTTTGGGGTTGTAATTTCCCCGTCATCTCATAGCCCCAGGAAGTAGTTTGGGGGTTGTAATTTCCCCGTCATCTTGTAATTTCCCCATCTCATAGGGAAGTAGTTTGGGGTTGTAATTTCCCCGTCATCTCATAGTCCCAGGAAGTAGTTTGGGGTTGTAATTTCCCCGTCATCTCATAGCCTCAGGAAGTAGTTTGGGGTTGTAATTTCCCCGTCATCTCATAGCCCCAGGAAGTAGTTTGGGGTTGTAATTTCCCCGTCATCTCATAGCCCCAGGAAGTAGTTTGGGGGTTGTAATTTCCCCGTCATCTCATAGTCCCCAGGAAGTAGTTGAGGGGTTGTAATTTCCCCATCATCTCATAGCCCCAGGAAGTAGTTGAGGGGTTGTAATTTCCCCGTCATCTCATAGCCCCAGGAAGTAGTTGAGGGGTTGTAATTTCCCCGTCATCTCATAGCCCCAGGAAGTAGTTGAGGGGTTGTAATTTCCCCGTCATCTCATAGTCCCAGGAAGTAGTTTGGGGTTGTAATTTCCCCGTCATCTCATAGTCCCCAGGAAGTAGTTGGGGTTGTAATTTCTCATCTCATGGCCCCAGGAAGTAGTTTGGGGGTTGTAATTTCCCCGTCATCTCATAGCCCCAGGAAGTAGTTTGGGGTTGTAATTTCCCCGTCATCTCATAGTCCCAGGAAGTAGTTTGGGGTTGTAATTTCCCCGTCATCTCATAGTCCCAGGAAGTAGTTGAGGGGTTGTAATTTCCCCGTCATCTCATAGTCCCAGGAAGTAGTTGAGGGGTTGTAATTTCCCCGTCATCTCATAGCCCCAGGAAGTAGTTTGGGGGTTGTAATTTCCCTGTCATCTCATAGCCCCCAGGAAGTAGTTTGGGGGGATTGTAATTTCCCCGTCATCTCATAGCCCCAGGAAGTAGTTTGGGGTTGTAATTTCCCCGTCATCTCATAGTCCCCAGGAAGTAGTTTGGGGTTGTAATTTCCCCGTCATCTCATAGTCCCAGGAAGTAGTTTGGGGTTGTAATTTCCCCGTCATCTCATAGTCCCCAGGAAGTAGTTTGGGGTTGTAATTTCCCCGTCATCTCATAGTCCCCAGGAAGTAGTTTGGGGTTGTAATTTCCCCGTCATCTCATAGTCCCCAGGAAGTAGTTTGGGGTTGTAATTTCCCCGTCATCTCATAGTCCCAGGAAGTAGTTTGGGGTTGTAATTTCCCCGTCATCTCATAGCCCCAGGAAGTAGTTGAGGGGTTGTAATTTCCCCGTCATCTCATAGCCCCAGGAAGTAGTTTGGGGTTGTAATTTCCCCGTCATCTCATAGTCCCAGGAAGTAGTTTGGGTTGTAATTTCCCCGTCATCTCATAGCCCCAGGAAGTAGTTTGGGGGTTGTAATTTCCCTGTCATCTCATAGCCCCAGGAAGTAGTTTGGGGGTTGTAATTTCCCCGTCATCTCATAGTCCCAGGAAGTAGTTGAGGGGTTGTAATTTCCCCGTCATCTCATAGTCCCCAGGAAGTAGTTTGGGGGTTGTAATTTCCACATCTCATCCCCAGGAAGTAGTTCATTGTAATTTCCCATCTCATAGTCCCAGGAAGTAGTTTGGGGGTTGTAATTTCCACGTCAGGAAGTAGTTCGGGGGTTGTAATTTCCCCGTCAGGAAGTAGTTCGGGGGTTGTAATTTCCCTGTCATCTCATAGCCGCAGGAAGTAGTTTGGGGTTGTAATTTCCCCGTCATCTCATAGCCCCAGGAAGTAGTTGAGGGGTTGTAATTTCCCCGTCATCTCATAGCCCCAGGAAGTAGTTTGGGGTTGTAATTTCCCCGTCATCTCATAGCCCCAGGAAGTAGTTTGGGGTTGTAATTTCCCCGTCAGGAAGTAGTTTGGGGGTTGTAATTCCCCGTCAGGAAGTAGTTTGGGGGTTGTAATTTCCCCGTCATCTCAGGGTTGTAATTCCCAGGAAGTAGTTTGGGGGTTTTAATTTTCCCCGTCATCTCATAGCCTCAGGAAGTAGTTTTGGGTTGTAATTTCCCCGTCATCTCATAGCCCCAGGAAGTAGTTTGGGGTTGTAATTTCCCCGTCATCTCATAGCCTCAGGAACCAGGAAGTAGTTTGGGGGTTGTAATTTCCCCGTCATCTCATAGTCCCCAGGAAGTAGTTGAGGGGTTGTAATTTCCCCGTCATCTCATAGCCCCAGGAAGTAGTTTGGGGTTGTAATTTCCCCGTCATCTCATAGCCCCAGGAAGTAGTTGAGGGGTTGTAATTTCCCCGTCATCTCATAGTCCCAGGAAGTAGTTTGGGGGTTGTAATTTCCCCGTCATCTCATAGCCCCAGGAAGTAGTTGAGGGGTTGTAAGTAGTTAGTTGAGGGGTTGTAATTTCCCCGTCATCTCATAGCCCCAGGAAGTAGTTTGGGGGAAGTAGTTGTAATTTCCCTCATCAGGAAGTCTTTGGGGGTAGCCCCAGGAAGTAGTTTGGGGTTGTTGTAATTTCCCCGTTATCTCATAGCCCCAGGAAGTAGTTTGGGGTTGTAATTTCCCCGTCATCTCATAGTCCCAGGAAGTAGTTTGGGGGTTGTAATTTCCCCGTCATCTCATAGTCCCAGGAAGTAGTTTGGGGTTGTAATTTCCCCGTCATCTCATAGCCCCAGGAAGTAGTTTGGGGTTGTAATTTCCCCGTCATCTCATAGTCCCAGGAAGTAGTTTGGGGTTGTAATTTCCCAGTCATCTCATAGTCCCCAGGAAGTAGTTGGGGTTGTAATTTCCCCGTCATCTCATAGTCCCAGGAAGTAGTTTGGGGTTGTAATTTCCCCGTCATCTCATAGCCCCAGGAAGTAGTTGAGGGGTTGTAATTTCCCCGTCATCTCATAGCCCCAGGAAGTAGTTTGGGGTTGTAATTTCCCCGTCATCTCATAGTCCCAGGAAGTAGTTGAGGGGTTGTAATTTCCCCGTCATCTCATAGCCCCAGGAAGTAGTTTGGGGTTGTAATTTCCCCGTCATCTCATAGCCCCAGGAAGTAGTTTGGGGTTGTAATTTCCCCGTCATCTCATAGTCCCCAGGAAGTAGTTGAGGGGTTGTAATTTCCCCGTCATCTCATAGCCCCAGGAAGTAGTTTGGGGTTGTAATTTCCCCGTCATCTCATAGTCCCAGGAAGTAGTTTGGGGTTGTAATTTCCCCGTCATCTCATAGTCCCAGGAAGTAGTTGAGGGGTTGTAATTTCCCCGTCATCTCATAGCCCCAGGAAGTAGTTGAGGGGTTGTAATTTCCCCAGGAAGTAGTTTGGGGTTGTAATTTCCCCGTCATCTCATAGTCCCCAGGAAGTAGTTTGGGGGTTGTAATTTCCCCGTCATCTCATAGCCCCAGGAAGTAGTTTGGGGGTTGTAATTTCCCCGTCATCTCATAGCCCCAGGAAGTAGTTTGGGGTTGTAATTTCCCCGTCATCTCATAGCCCCAGGAAGTAGTTGAGGGGTTGTAATTTCCCCGTCATCTCATAGTCCCCAGGAAGTAGTTGAGGGGTTGTAATTTCCCCGTCATCTCATAGCCCAGGAAGTAGTTTGGGGGTTGTAATTTCCCCGTCATCTCATAGTCCCCAGGAAGTAGTTGAGGGGTTGTAATTTCCCCGTCATCTCATAGCCCCAGGAAGTAGTTTGGGGTTGTAATTTCCCCCGTCATCTCATAGCCCCCAGGATGTAGTTGAGGGGTTGTAATGTCCCCGTCATCTCATAGCCCCAGGAAGTAGTTGAGGGGTTGTAATGTCCCCGTCATCTCATAGCCCCAGGAAGTAGTTTAGGGGTTGTAATTTCCATCTCATAGGGAAGTAGTTTGGGGTTGTAATTTCCCCGTCATCTCATAGCCCCAGGAAGTAGTTTGGGGTTGTAATTTCCCCGTCATCTCATAGCCCCAGGAAGTAGTTGAGGGGTTGTAATTTCCCCGGTTAGTTGAGGGGTTGTAATTTCCCGTCATCTCATAGCCCAGGAAGTAGTTTGGGGTTGTCATCTCATAGTCCCCAGGAAGTAGTTTGGGGGTTGTAATTTCCCCGTCATCTCATAGTCCCAGGAAGTAGTTGTGGGGGAAGTAGTTGTTGTAATTTCCCCGTCATCTCATAGTCCCAGGAAGTAGTTTGGGGTTGTAATTTCCCCGTCATCTCATAGCCCCAGGAAGTAGTTTGGGGTCATCTCATAGCCCCAGGAAGTAGTTGTAATTTCCCCGTCATCTCATAGCCTCAGGAAGTAGTTTGGGGGTTGTAATTTCCCCGTCAGGAAGTAGTTTGGGGGTTGTAATTTCCCCGTCATCTCATAGCCCCAGGAAGTAGTTGGGGTTGTAATTTCCCCGTCATCTCATAGCCCCAGGAAGTAGTTTGGGGGTTGTAATTTCCCCGTCATCTCATAGCCCCAGGAAGTAGTTGTTTCCCCGTCATCTCATAGCCCCAGGAAGTAGTTGAGGGGTTGTAATTTCCCCGTCATCTCATAGCCCCAGGAAGTAGTTGAGGGGTTGTAATTTCCCCGTCATCTCATAGCCCCAGGAAGTAGTTTGGGGTTGTAATTTCCATCTCATAGCCCCAGGAAGTAGTTTGGGGGTTGTATCTCTCATAGCCCCAGGAAGTAGTTTGGGGGTTGTAATTTCCCCGTCATCTCATAGTCCCCAGGAAGTAGTTGAGGGGTTGTAATTTCCCCGTCATCTCATAGCCCCAGGAAGTAGTTGAGGGGTTGTAATTTCCCCGTCATCTCATAGCCCAGGAAGTAGTTTGGGGTTGTAATTTCCCCGTCATCTCATAGCCCCAGGAAGTAGTTTGGGGTTGTAATTTCCCCGTCATCTCATAGTTTGGGGGTTGTAATTTCCCCGTCAGGAAGTAGTTGGGGGGTTGTAATTTCCCCGTCATCTCATAGCCTCAGGAACCAGGAAGTAGTTTGGGGGTTGTAATTTCCCCGTCAGGAAGTAGTTTGGGGGTTGTAATTTCCCCGTCATCTCATAGTCCCAGGAAGTAGTTTGGGGTTGTAATTTCCCCGTCATCTCATAGTCCCAGGAAGTAGTTTGGGGTTGTAATTTCCCCGTCATCTCATAGCCCCAGGAAGTAGTTTGGGGTTGTAATTTCCCCGTCATCTCATAGCCCCAGGAAGTAGTTTGGGGTTGTAATTTCCCCGTCATCTCATAGCCCCAGGAAGTAGTTGAGGGGAAGTAGTTGTAATTTCCCCGTCATCTCATAGCCCCAGGAAGTAGTTTGGGGGTTGTAATTTCCCCGTCATCTCATAGCCCAGGAAGTAGTTGAGGGGTTGTAATTTCCCGTCATCTCATAGCCCAGGAAGTAGTTTGGGGTTGTAATTTCCCCGTCATCTCATAGTCCCAGGAAGTAGTTGGGGTTGTAATTTCCCCGTCATCTCATAGTCCCCAGGAAGTAGTTGAGGGGTTGTAATGTCCCCGTCATCTCATAGCCCAGGAAGTAGTTTGGGGTTGTAATTTCCCCGTCATCTCATAGCCCCAGGAAGTAGTTGAGGGGTTGTAATTTCCCCGTCATCTCATAGTCCCAGGAAGTAGTTTGGGGTTGTAATTTCCCCGTCATCTCATAGTCCCAGGAAGTAGTTGAGGGGTTGTAATTTCCCCGTCATCTCATAGCCCAGGAAGTAGTTTGGGGTTGTAATTTCCCCGTCATCTCAGGAAGTAGTTGAGGGGTTGTAATTTCCCCGTCATCTCATAGCCCCAGGAAGTAGTTTGGGGTTGTAATTTCCCCGTCATCTCATAGTCCCCAGGAAGTAGTTTGGGGGTTGTAATTTCCACGTCAGGAAGTAGTTTGGGGGTTGTAATTTCCCCGTCAGGAAGTAGTTTGGGGGTTGTAATTTCCCCGTCATCTCATAGTCCCAGGAAGTAGTTGAGGGGTTGTAATTTCCCCGTCATCTCATAGCCCCAGGAAGTAGTTTGGGGTTGTAATTTCCCCGTCATCTCATAGCCCCAGGAAGTAGTTGAGGGGTTGTAATTTCCCCGTCATCTCATAGTCCCAGGAAGTAGTTTGGGGTTGTAATTTCCCCGTCATCTCATAGTCCCAGGAAGTAGTTTGGGGTTGTAATTTCCCGTCATCTCATAGCCCCAGGAAGTAGTTTGGGGGTTGTAATTTCCCCGTCAGGAAGTAGTTTGGGGGTTGTAATTTCCCCGTCATCTCATAGCCCCAGGAAGTAGTTGAGGGGTTGTAATTTCCCCGTCATCTCATAGTCCCCAGGAAGTAGTTGAGGGGTTGTAATTTCCCCGTCATCTCATAGTCCCCAGGAAGTAGTTTGGGGTTGTAATTTCCCCGTCATCTCATAGTTTGGGGTTGTAATTTCCCTGTCATCCCAGGAAGTAGTTGAGGGGTTGTAATTTCCCCGTCATCTCATAGTCCCAGGAAGTAGTTTGGGGTTGTAATTTCCCCGTCATCTCATAGCCCCCAGGAAGTAGTTGAGGGGTTGTAATTTCCCCGTCATCTCATAGCCCCAGGAAGTAGTTTGGGGTTGTAATTTCCCCGTCATCTCATAGTCCCAGGAAGTAGTTTGGGGTTGTAATTTCCCCGTCATCTCATAGTCCCCAGGAAGTAGTTGAGGGGTTGTAATTTCCCCGTCATCTCATAGTCCCCAGGAAGTAGTTTGGGGTTGTAATTTCCCCGTCATCTCATAGCCTCAGGAACCAGGAAGTAGTTTGGGGGTTGTAATTTCCCCGTCATCTCATAGTCCCAGGAAGTAGTTGGGGGTTGTAATTTCCCCGTCATCTCATAGCCCCAGGAAGTAGTTTGGGGGTTGTAATTTCCCCGTCATCTCATAGTCCCAGGAAGTAGTTGAGGGTTGTAATTTCCCCGTCATCTCATAGCCCCAGGAAGTAGTTTGGGGTTGTAATTTCCCCGTCATCTCATAGTCCCAGGAAGTAGTTTGGGGTTGTAATTTCCCAGGAAGTAGTTGAGGGGTTGTACGTCATCTCATAGCCCAGGAAGTAGTTTGGGGTTGTAATTTCCCCGTCATCTCATAGTCCCAGGAAGTAGTTGAGGGGTTGTAATTTCCCCGTCATCTCATAGCCCCAGGAAGTAGTTGAGGGGTTGTAATTTCCCCGTCATCTCATAGCCCCAGGAAGTAGTTGAGGGGTTGTAATTTCCCCGTCATCTCATAGTCCCCAGGAAGTAGTTTGGGGTTGTAATTTCCCCCGTCATCTCATAGTCCCCAGGAAGTTTTGGTCACATACACATGGTTAGCAGATTTATTGGTACATATAGCACATAAACATGGTTAGCAGATGTTATTATCACATACACATGGTTAACAGATGTTATTGGTCACATACACATGGTTAGCCCATGTTATTGGTCACATACACATGGTTAGCAGATGTTATTTTTTAGGGGTACTGGTCCCTCAGCGCCCCTACTTCTCCCGGCTTCATCTCATGATTCTCCAAAGTGAACAGTTGTTATTTGTCATACATGGTTAGCAGATGTTATTGGTCACATATGTTACATGGTTAGCAGATGTTATTGGTCACATACATATGGTTACATATACAGTACCTGTCATTTGGACACATAAATCAAATCAGATGTTATTGGTCACATACACATGGTTAGCAGATGTTATTGGTCACATGGTTAGCAGATGTTATTGGTCACATGGTTAGCAGATGTTATTGGTCACATGGTTAGCAGATGTTAATGGTCACATACACATGGTTAGCAGATGTTATTGGTCACATACACATGGTTAGCAGATGTTATTGGTCACATACACATGGTTAGCAGATGTTATTGGTCACATACACATGGTTAGCAGATGTTATTGGTCACATACACATGGTTAGCAGATGTTATTGGTCACATACACATGGTTAGCAGATGTTATTGGTCACATACACATGGTTAGCAGATGTTATTGGTCACATACACATGGTTAGCAGATGTTATTGGTCACATACACATGGTTAGCAGATGTTATTGGTCACATACACATGGTTAGCAGATGTTATTGGTCACATGGTTAGCAGATGTTATTGGTCACATGGTTAGCAGATGTTATTGGTCACATACACATGGTTAGCAGATGTTATTGGTCACATACACATGGTTAGCAGATGTTATTGGTCACATACACATGGTTAGCAGATGTTATTGGTCACATACACATGGTTAGCAGATGTTATTGGTCACATACACATGGTTAGCAGATGTTATTGGTCACATACACATGGTTAGCAGATGTTATACACATGGTTAGCAGATGTTACACATGGTTAGCAGATGTTATTGGTCACATACACATGGTTAGCAGATGTTATTGGTCACATACACATGGTTAGCAGATGTTATTGGTCACATACACATGGTTAGCAGATGTTATTGGTCACATACACATGGTTAGCAGATGTTATTGGTCACATACACATGGTTAGCAGATGTTATTGGTCACATACACATGGTTAGCAGATGTTATTGGTCACATACACGTGGTTAGCAGATGTTATTGGTCACATACACATGGTTAGCAGATGTTATTGGTCACATACACATGGTTAGCAGATGTTATTGGTCACATACAGATGTTAATGGTCACGTGGTTAGCAGATGTTATTGGTCACATACACATGGTTAGCAGATGTTATTGGTCACATACACATGGTTAGCAGATGTTATTGGTCACATCAGATGGGTCACGTAGCAGATGTTATTGGTCACATACACATGGTTAGCAGATGTTATTGGTCACATACACATGGTTAGCAGATGTTATTGGTCACATGGTTAGCAGATGTTATTGGTCACATGGTTAGCAGATGTTATTGGTCACATACACATGGTTAGCAGATGTTATTGGTCACATACACATGGTTAGCAGATGTTATTGGTCACATACACATGGTTAGCAGATGTTATTGGTCACATACACATGGTTAGCAGATGTTATTGGTCACATACACATGGTTAGCAGATGTTATTGGTCACATACACGGTTAGCAGATGTTATTGGTCACATACACATGGTTAGCAGATGTTATTGGTCACATGGTTAGCAGATGTTATTGGTCACATACACATGGTTAGCAGATGTTATTGGTCACATACACATGGTTAGCAGATGTTATTGGTCACATACACATGGTTAGCAGATGTTATTGGTCACATGGTTAGCAGATGTTATTGGTCACATACACGTGGTTAGCAGATGTTATTGGTCACATGGTTAGCAGATGTTATTGGTCACATACACGTGGTTAGCAGATGTTATTGGTCACATACACGTGGTTAGCAGATGTTATTGGTCACATACACATGGTTAGCAGATGTTATTGGTCACATGGTTAGCAGATGTTATTGGTCACATACACATGGTTAGCAGATGTTATTGGTCACATACACATGGTTAGCAGATGTTATTGGTCACATGGTTAGCAGATGTTATTGGTCACATGGTTAGCAGATGTTATTGGTCACATACACATGGTTAGCAGATGTTATTGGTCACATACACATGGTTAGCAGATGTTATTGGTCACATGGTTAGCAGATGTTATTGGTCACATACATGGTTAGCAGATGTTATTGGTCACATACACATGGTTAGCAGATGTTATTGGTCACATACACATGGTTAGCAGATGTTATTGGTCACATGGTTAGCAGATGTTATTGGTCACATACACATGGTTAGCAGATGTTATTGGTCACATACACGTGGTTAGCAGATGTTATTGGTCACATACACATGGTTAGCAGATGTTATTGGTCACATACACATGGTTAGCAGATGTTATTGGTCACATACACATGGTTAGCAGATGTTATTGGTCACATGGTTAGCAGATGTTATTGGTCACATACACATGGTTAGCAGATGTTATTGGTCACATACACATGGTTAGCAGATGTTATTGGTCACATACACATGGTTAGCAGATGTTATTGGTCACATACATGGTTAGCAGATGTTATTGGTCACATACACATGGTTAGCAGATGTTATTGGTCACATACACATGGTTAGCAGATGTTATTGGTCACATACACATGGTTAGCAGATGTTATTGGTCACATACACATGGTTAGCAGATGTTATTGGTCACATGGTTAGCAGATGTTATTGGTCACATACACATGGTTAGCAGATGTTATTGGTCACATGGTTAGCAGATGTTATTGGTCACATGGTTAGCAGATGTTATTGGTCACATGGTTAGCAGATGTTATTGGTCACATGGTTAGCAGATGTTATTGGTCACATACACATGGTTAGCAGATGTTATTGGTCACATGGTTAGCAGATGTTATTGGTCACATACACATGGTTAGCAGATGTTAATGGTCACATGGTTAGCAGATGTTATTGGTCACATACACATGGTTAGCAGATGTTAATGGTCACATACACATGGTTAGCAGATGTTATTGGTCACATACACATGGTTAGCAGATGTTATGGTCACATGGTTAGCAGATGTTATTGGTCACATACACATGGTTAGCAGATGTTATTGGTCACATGGTTAGCAGATGTTATTGGTCACATACACATGGTTAGCAGATGTTATTGGTCACATGGTTAGCAGATGTTATTGGTCACATACACATGGTTAGCAGATGTTATTGGTCACATACACATGGTTAGCAGATGTTATTGGTCACATGGTTAGCAGATGTTATTGGTCACATGGTTAGCAGATGTTATTGGTCACATGGTTAGCAGATGTTATTGGTCACATGGTTAGCAGATGTTATTGGTCACATACACATGGTTAGCAGATGTTATTGGTCACATGGTTAGCAGATGTTATTGGTCACATGGTTAGCAGATGTTATTGGTCACATACACATGGTTAGCAGATGTTATTGGTCACATGGTTAGCAGATGTTATTGGTCACATACACATGGTTAGCAGATGTTATTGGTCACATACACATGGTTAGCAGATGTTATTGGTCACATACACATGGTTAGCAGATGTTATTGGTCACATACACATGGTTAGCAGATGTTATTGGTCACATACACATGGTTAGCAGATGTTAATGGTCACATACACATGGTTAGCAGATGTTATTGGTCACATACACATGGTTAGCAGATGTTAATGGTCACATGGTTTGCAGATGTTATTGGTCACATACACATGGTTAGCAGATGTTATTGGTCACATACACATGGTTAGCAGATGTTAATGGTCACGTGGTTAGCAGATGTTATTGGTCACATACATGGTTAGCAGATGTTATTGGTCACATACACATGGTTAGCAGATGTTATTGGTCACATACACATGGTTAGCAGATGTTATTGGTCACATGGTTAGCAGATGTTATTGGTCACATACACATGGTTAGCAGATGTTATTGGTCACATACACATGGTTAGCAGATGTTATTGGTCACATGGTTAGCAGATGTTAATGGTCACATGGTTTGCAGATGTTATTGGTCACATACACATGGTTAGCAGATGTTAATGGTCACGTACACATGGTTAGCAGATGTTAATGGTCACGTGGTTAGCAGATGTTATTGGTCACATACATGGTTAGCAGATGTTAATGGTCACATACACGTGTTAGCAGATGTTATTGGTCACATACACGTGGTTAGCAGATGTTATTGGTCACATACACGTGGTTAGCAGATGTTATTGGTCACGTGGTTAGCAGATGTTATTGGTCACGTGGTTAGCAGATGTTATTGGTCACGTGGTTAGCAGATGTTATTGGTCACATGGTTAGCAGATGTTATTGGTCACATGGTTACCAGATGTTAATGGTCACATGGTTAGCAGATGTTATTGGTCACATACACGTGGTTAGCAGATGTTATTGGTCACGTGGTTAGCAGATGTTATTGGTCACGTGGTTAGCAGATGTTATTGGTCACGTGGTTAGCAGATGTTATTGGTCACATGGTTAGCAGATGTTATTGGTCACATGGTTACCAGATGTTAATGGTCACATGGTTAGCAGATGTTATTGGTCACATGGTTAGCAGATGTTAATGGTCACATGGTTAGCAGATGTTATTGGTCACATGGTTAGCAGATGTTATTGGTCACGTGGTTAAAAACTTATTCCAGGGTTTTCTTTATTTTTTGTATTTTCTACATTGTGGAATAATAGTGAAGACAAACTATGAAATAACACATATGGAATCATGTAGTAACCAAAAAAGTGTTATACAATTCATCTGGTTGTCATTCTAGATCATCTGGTTGTCATTCTAGATCATCTGGTTGTCATTCTAGATCATCTGGTTGTCATTCTAGATCATCTGGTTGTCATTCTAGATCATCGGAATGTCATTCTAGATCATCTTATTGTCATTCTAGATCATCTGGTTGTCATTCTAGATCATCTGGTTGTCATTCTAGATCATCTGGTTGTCATTCTAGATCATCTGGTTGTCATTCTAGATCATCTGGTTGTCATTCTAGATCATCGGAATGTCATTCTAGATCATCTTATTGTCATTCTAGATCATCTGGTTGTCATTCTAGATCATCTGGTTGTCATTCTAGATCATCTGGTTGTCATTCTAGATCATCTGAATGTCATTCTAGATCATCTGGTTGTCATTCTAGATCATCTGAATGTCATTCTAGATCATCTGGTTGTCATTCTAGATCATCTGATAGTCATTCTAGATCATCTGGTTGTCATTCTAGATCATCTGGTTGTCATTCTAGATCATCGGAATGTCATTCTAGATCATCTTATTGTCATTCTAGATCATCTGATTGTCATTCTAGATCATCTGGTTGTCATTCTAGATCATCTGAATGTCATTCTAGATCATCTGGTTGTCATTCTAGATCATCTGAATGTCATTCTAGATCATCTGGTTGTCATTCTAGATCATCTGGTTGTCATTCTAGATTATCTGGTTGTCATTCTAGATCATCTGAATGTCATTCTAGATCATCTGGTTGTCATTCTAGATCATCTGATAGTCATTCTAGATCATCTGATTGTCATTCTAGATCATCTGATAGTCATTCTAGATCATCTGGTTGTCATTCTAGATCATCTGGTTGTCATTCTAGATCATCTGGTTGTCATTCTAGATCATCTGATAGTCATTCTAGATCATCT
This sequence comes from Oncorhynchus nerka, assembly GCF_034236695.1. Lineage (NCBI taxonomy): Eukaryota > Metazoa > Chordata > Actinopteri > Salmoniformes > Salmonidae > Oncorhynchus > Oncorhynchus nerka. The sequence goes on from NW_027040347.1 coordinate 84,636, forward strand.
GGTTGTCATTCTAGATCATCTGGTTGTCATTCTAGATCATCTGGTTGTCATTCTAGATCATCTGGTTGTCATTCTAGATCATCGGAATGTCATTCTAGATCATCTTATTGTCATTCTAGATCATCTGGTTGTCATTCTAGATCATCTGGTTGTCATTCTAGATCATCTGATAGTCATTCTAGATCATCTGGTTGTCATTCTAGATCATCTGGTTGTCATTCTAGATCATCTTGTTGTCATTCTAGATCATCGGATTATCATTCTAGATTCTAGAATGTGTAGAATTGCAGGGTTAACCTGCCAACAAATCATTTTTTAGGGGTTAGGGTTGTACGCTGCTGGTTAGGGTTAGGGTTGGGGTTAGGGCCCACCTGCCAACAAATGTCTGTCTACGCTGCTGGTTAGGGTTAGGGTTGGGGTTAGGGCCCACCAGCCAACAAATGTCTGTCTACGCTGCTGGTTAGGGTTAGGGTTAGGGTTAAGGCCCACCCGCCAACAAATGTCTGGTTTAGGGGCCCACCTGCCAACAAATGTCTGTCTAGGGGTGAGATCGTTTTGGACTAGACTGAGCATCAAACTGGAAGGACTGGGCTTGTTTTAAGGGCTAGGTAACCAGTGTGTGTAAGCTGATTATCAGTAGTCAGGCTAATTTGAGCGTTAAGCCTGATGGGCCATATGCTGATTGACCCAGCACCCTGAGTCTCCTCCCCCTCAGCCAGACACTCACCTGTTCCTCCCCAGTTACCATCACAGCTGTTTCAGATTAATCTATTATCTCTCTCTCCCTCCCTCTCTCCGTCTCTGGGGGTGGAGGGGTGTTGTTGACTTCTGAGTTGGCATGACGATCTGACACCCTGCCGTCCAGAGCCTTCTGTCCGTTTCCACGGTGACTTGATCCCATTCCGCGATTCTGTTCTCCGAGTTCCGGACCTGTGGAACACCGAGTGGATTACCGCTGTATACACACGGAGTGAGTTCAGAGAGAGGAGAGATCTGGGAACGCAGTGAGGATGCCGGTGCAGCAGATCTCTGTGGTCCCCGCTCGGGAGATGGCCAATAGCGGCCGGAGCGCCCCTCGCTCCAAAGACAAGACCGAGGTAAGCCCCTGACCTATAACCTCTGACCCCCTAGCCCTGACCTTAACCTGAACACAGACTCTGTGGAGCTCTCTGAATGAACTGTGGGTCCTTTCTGCTGTGTGTGTGTGGGGGGTGTGTTGGCTCTGTCCTGGGGGGGTTATTCTATAACTCCTATCTATACCCAGTAGTGTGTTGGCTCTCTGTCCTGAGGGGAGGGTTATTCTATAACTCCTATCTATACCCAGTAGTGTGTTGGCTCTCTGTCCTGAGGGGAGGGTTATTCTATAACTCCTATCTATACCCAGTAGTGTGTGTTGGCTCTCTGTCCTGAGGGGGAGGGTTATTCTATAACTCCTATCTATACCCAGTAGTGTGTTGGCTCTCTGTCCTGAGGGGATGGAGGGTTATTCTATAACTCCTATCTATACCCAGTAGTGTGTGTTGGCTCTCTGTCCTGAGGGGAGGGTTATTCTATAACTCCTATCTATACCCAGTAGTGTGTTGGCTCTCTGTCCTGAGGGGGAGGGTTATTCTATAACTCCTATCTATACCCAGTAGTGTGTTGGCTCTCTGTCCTGAGGGGGAGGGTTATTCTATAACTCCTATCTATACCCAGTAGTGTGTTGGCTCTCTGTCCTGAGGGGAGGGTTATTCTATAACTCCTATCTATACCCAGTAGTGTGTTGGCTCTCTGTCCTGAGGGGAGGGTTATTCTATAACTCCTATCTATACCCAGTAGTGTGTTGGCTCTCTGTCCTGAGGGGAGGGTTATTCTATAACTCCTATCTATACCCAGTAGTGTGTGTTGGCTCTCTGTCCTGAGGGGAGGGTTATTCTATAACTCCTATCTATACCCAGTAGTGTGTGTTGGCTCTCTGTCCTGAGGGGAGGGTTATTCTATAACTCCTATCTATACCCAGTAGTGTGTTGGCTCTCTGTCCTGAGGGGAGGGTTATTCTATAACTCCTATCTATACCCAGTAGTGTGTGTTGGCTCTCTGTCCTGGGGGGGAGGGTTATTCTATAACTCCTATCTATACCCAGTAGTGTGTTGGCTCTCTGTCCTGAGGGGAGGGTTATTCTATAACTCCTATCTATACCCAGTAGTGTGTGTTGGCTCTCTGTCCTGAGGGGGAGGGTTATTCTATAACTCCTATCTATACCCAGTAGTGTGTTGGCTCTCTGTCCTGAGGGGAGGGTTATTCTATAACTCCTATCTATACCCAGTAGTGTGTGTTGGCTCTCTGTCCTGAGGGGAGGGTTATTCTATAACTCCTATCTATACCCAGTAGTGTGTTGGCTCTCTGTCCTGAGGGGGAGGGTTATTCTATAACTCCTATCTATACCCAGTAGTGTGTTGGCTCTCTGTCCTGAGGGGAGGGTTATTCTATAACTCCTATCTATACCCAGTAGTGTGTGTTGGCTCTCTGTCCTGAGGGGAGGGTTATTCTATAACTCCTATCTATACCCAGTAGTGTGTTGGCTCTCTGTCCTGAGGGGAGGGTTATTCTATAACTCCTATCTATACCCAGTAGTGTGTTGGCTCTCTGTCCTGAGGGGGAGGGTTATTCTATAACTCCTATCTATACCCAGTAGTGTGTTGGCTCTCTGTCCTGAGGGAGGGTTATTCTATAACTCCTATCTATACCCAGTAGTGTGTTGGCTCTCTGTCCTGAGGGGAGGGTTATTCTATAACTCCTATCTATACCCAGTAGTGTGTTGGCTCTCTGTCCTGAGGGGGAGGGTTATTCTATAACTCCTATCTATACCCAGTAGTGTGTTGGCTCTCTGTCCTGAGGGGAGGGTTATTCTATAACTCCTATCTATACCCAGTAGTGTGTTGGCTCTCTGTCCTGAGGGAGGGTTATTCTATAACTCCTATCTATACCCAGTAGTGTGTGTTGGCTCTCTGTCCTGAGGGGAACCCCTATTCTATAACTCCTATCTATACCCAGTAGTGTGTTGGCTCTCTGTCCTGAGGGGAGGGTTATTCTATAACTCCTATCTATACCCAGTAGTGTGTTGGCTCTCTGTCCTGAGGGGAGGGTTATTCTATAACTCCTATCTATACCCAGTAGTGTTTGGCTCTCTGTCCTGAGGGGGAGGGTTATTCTATAACTCCTATCTATACCCAGTAGTGTGTTGGCTCTCTGTCCTGAGGGGAGGGTTATTCTATAACTCCTATCTATACCCAGTAGTGTGTGTTGGCTCTCTGTCCTGAGGGGAGGGTTATTCTATAACTCCTATCTATACCCAGTAGTGTGTTGGCTCTCTGTCCTGAGGGGAGGGTTATTCTATACCCTCCTATCTATACCCAGTAGTGTGTTGGCTCTCTGTCCTGAGGGGGAGGGTTATTCTATAACCCTATCTATACCCAGTAGTGTGTTGGCTCTCTGTCCTGAGGGAGGGTTATTCTACAACTCCTATCTATACCCAGTACAGTGTTGGCTCTCTGTCCTGAGGGGAGGGTTATTCTATAACTCCTATCTATACCCAGTAGTGTGTTGGCTCTCTGTCCTGAGGGGAGGGTTATTCTATAACTCCTATCTATACCCAGTAGTGTGTTGAATCTAAATCTATTTGAATTCAATTGACAAAACCTTCCATCCATTTAGGACATAGAGGTGCTGAAAGTTGACCCGTTTTGCAAACCTAACCCTAACCCTAACCCCTAACCCTATCCCTAACCCCTAACCCTAACCCAGACATTTCCTGACCTAAACTTAACCCTAACCCCTAACCCTAACCCTAACCCCTAACCCTAACCCTAACCCATGACACATCCAACTTAAAAGCTTACAAACAGGGTTGTCAAACTATTTTATAATTTATTTTGAAAAAGGTCCAACTGTTTGCAACAGGGTATACTGCTCCTCTACTAATGTAAAAAATTAAAGAATCTAATTACACATTTATGTACAAATGTTATTGTGAGTAGAGGAGCGAGACTTCATAGAATGAATACAGACATTTCTACTGACTGTAAAAGATGTACCTCTGAATACAGACATTTCTACTGACTGTAAAAGATGTACCTCTGAATACAGACATTTCTACTGACTGTAAAAGATGTACCTCTGAATACAGACATTTCTACTGACTGTAAAAGATGTACCTCTGAATACAGACATTTCTACTGACTGTAAAATCTATACCTCTGAATACAGACATTTCTCCTGACTGTCAAATCTATACCTCTGAATACAGACATTTCTGCTGACTGTAAAAGATGTACCTCTGAATACAGACATTTCTACTGACTGTAAAATCTATACCTCTGAATACAGACATTTCTGCTGACTGTAAAAGATGTACCTCTGAATACAGACATTTCTACTGACTGTAAAATCTATACCTCTGAATACAGACATTTCTCCTGACTGTAAAAGATGTACCTCTGAATACAGACATTTCTACTGACTGTAAAATCTATACCTCTGAATACAGACATTTCTACTGACTGTAAAATCTATACCTCTGAATACAGACATTTCTACTGACTGTAAAAGATGTACCTCTGAATACAGACATTTCTCCTGACTGTAAAATCTATACCTCTGAATACAGACATTTCTACTGACTATAAAATCTATGCCTCTGAATACAGACATTTCTACTGACTGTAAAATCTATACCTCTGAATACAGACATTTCTCCTGACTGTAAAATCTATACCTCTGAATACAGACATTTCTACTGACTGTAAAATCTATACCTCTGAATACAGACATTTCCCCTGACTGTAAAAGATGTACCTCTGAATACAGACATTTCTCCTGACTGTAAAAGATGTACCTCTGAAAGTGGAACCTATATGCAATATATTTTGGAGTTGAGAGAGATTACCAGATGTTGTCAATCTATACATACTGTTGTACAGAACATACTAGATATACTCTATACATACTGCTGTACAGAACATACTAGATATACTCTATACATACTGCTGTACAGAACATACTAGATATACTCTATACATACTGCTGTACAGAACATACTGATATACTCTATACATACTGTAACATACTAGATATACTCTATACATACTGCTGTACAGAACATACTAGATATACTCTATACATACTGCTGTACAGAACATACTAGATATACTCTATACATACTGTTATACAGAACATACTAGATATACTCTATACATACTGCTGTACAGAACATACTAGATATACTCTATACATACTGCCGTACAGAACATACTAGATATACTCTATACATACTGCTGTACAGAACATACTAGATATACTCTATACATACTGCTGTACAGAACATACTAGATATACTCTATACATACTGCTGTACAGAACATACTAGATATACTCTATACATACTGCTGTACAGAACATACTAGATATACTCTTATACATACTGCCGTACAGAACATACTAGATATACTCTATACATACTGCTGTACAGAACATACTAGATATACTCTATACATACTGCTGTACAGAACATACTAGATATACTCTATACATACTGCTGTACAGAACATACTAGATATACTCTATACATACTGCTGTACAGAACATACTAGATATACTCTATACATACTGCTGTACAGAACATACTAGATATACTCTATACATACTGCTGTACAGAACATACTAGATATACTCTATACATACTGCTGTACAGAACATACTAGATATACTCTATACATACTGCTGTACAGAACATACTAGATATACTCTATACATACTGCTGTACAGAACATACTAGATATACTCTATACATACTGCTGTACAGAACATACTAGATATACTCTATACATACTGCTGTACAGAACATACTAGATATACTCTATACATACTGCTGTACAGAACATACTAGATATACTCTATACATACTGCTGTACAGAACATACTAGATATACTCTTATACATACTGCTGTACAGAACATACTAGATATACTCTATACATACGCTGTACAGAACATACTAGATATATACATCTGCTGTACAGAACATACATACTTATACATACTGCTGTACAGAACATACTAGATATACTCTATACATACTGCTGTACAGAACATACTAGATATACTCTATACATACTGCTGTACAGAACATACTAGATATACTCTATACATACTGCTGTACAGAACATACTAGATATACTCTATACATACTGGGTTGTACAGAACATACTAGATATACTCTGCTGTACAGAATACATACTGCTGTACAGAACATACTAGATATACTCTATACATACTGCAGTACAGAACATACTAGATATACTCTATACATACTGCTGTACAGAACATACTAGATATACTCTATACATACTGCTGTACAGAACATACTAGATATACTCTATACATACTGCAGTACAGAACATACTAGATATACTCTATACATACTGCTGTACAGAACATACTAGATATACTCTATACATACTGCTGTACAGAACATACTAGATATACTCTATACATACTGCTGTACAGAACATACTAGATATACTCTATACATACTGCTGTACAGAACATACTAGATATACTCTATACATACTGCTGTACAGAACATACTAGATATACTCTATACATACTGCTGTACAGAACATACTAGATATACTCTATACATACTGCTGTACAGAACATACTAGATATACTCTATACATACTGCTGTACAGAACATACTAGATACTCTATACTGCTGTACATACTGCTGTTGTACAGAACATACTAGATATACTCTATACATACTGCTGTACAGAACATACTAGATATACTCTATACATACTGCTGTACAGAACATACTAGATATACTCTATACATACTGCTGTACAGAACATACTAGATATACTCTATACATACTGCCGTACAGAACATACTAGATATACTCTATACATACTGCAGTACAGAACATACTAGATATACTCTATACATGCTGCTGTACAGAACATACTAGATATACTCTATACATACTGCTGTACAGAACATACTAGATATACTCTATACATACTGCTGTACAGAACATACTAGATATACTCTATACATACTGCTGTACAGAACATACTAGATATACTCTATACATACTGCTGTACAGAACATACTAGATATACTCTATACATACTGCCGTACAGAACATACTAGATATACTCTATACATACTGCTGTGGAACATACTAGATATACTCTGTACATGCTGCTGTACAGAACATACTAGATATACTCTATACATACTGCTGTACAGAACATACTAGATATACTCTATACATACTGCTGTACAGAACATACTAGATATACTCTATACATACTGCTGTACAGAACATACTAGATATACTCTATACATACTGCTGTACAGAACATACTAGATATACTCTATACATACTGCTGTACAGAAACATACTAGATATACTCTATACATACTGCTGTACAGAACATACTAGATATACTCTATACATACTGCTGTACAGAACATACTAGATATACTGCAGTACAGAACATACTAGATATACTCTATACATACTGCTGTACAGAACATACTAGATATACTCTATACATACTGCTGTACAGAACATACTAGATATACTCTATACATACTGCTGCATACTAGATATACTCTATACACATACTAGATATACTCTATACATACTGCTGTACAGAACATACTAGATATACTCTATACATACTGCTGTACAGAACATACTAGATATACTCTATACATACTGCTGTACAGAACATACTAGATATACTCTATACATACTGCTGTACAGAACATACTGGATATACTCTATACATACTGCTGTACAGAACATACTAGATATACTCTATACATGCTGCTGTACAGAACATACTAGATATACTCTATACATACTGCTGTACAGAACATACTAGATATACTCTATACATACTGCTGTACAGAACATACTAGATATACTCTATACATAGAACATACTGATTGCTCTATACATGCTGCAGAACATACTAGATATACTCTATACATACTGCTGTACAGAACATACTAGATATACTCTATACATACTGCTGTACTAGATACTATACTGGATATAGATATACTCTATACATACTGCTGTACAGAACATACTAGATATACTCTATACATACTGCTGTACAGAACATACTAGATATACTCTATACATACTGCTGTACAGAACATACTAGATATACTCTATACATACTGCTGTACAGAACATACTAGATATACTCTATACATACTGCTGTACAGAACATACTAGATATACTCTATACATACTGCTGTACAGAACATACTAGATATACTCTATACATACTGCCGTACAGAACATACTAGATATACTCTATACATACTGCTGAACATACTAGATATACTCTATACATACTGTACAGAACATACTAGATATACTCTATACATACTGCTGTACAGAACATACTAGATATACTCTATACATACTGCTGTACAGAACATACTAGATATACTCTATACATACTGCTGTACAGAACATACTAGATATACTCTATACATACTGCTGTACAGAACATACTAGATATACTCTATACATACTGCTGTACAGAACATACTAGATATACTCTATACATACTGCTGTACAGAACATACTAGATATACTCTATACATACTGCTGTACAGAACATACTAGATATACTCTATACATACTGCTGTACAGAACATACTAGATATACTCTATACATACTACTAGATATACTGCTGTACAGAACATACTAGATATACTCTATACATACTGCTGTACAGAACATACTAGATATACTCTATACATACTGCTGTACAGAACATACTAGATATACTCTATACATACTGCTGTACAGAACATACTAGATATACTCTATACATACTGCTGTACAGAACATACTAGATATACTCTATACATACTGCTGTACAGAACATACTAGATATACTCTATACATACTGCTGTACAGAACATACTAGATATACTCTATACATACTGCAGAACATACTAGTACAGAACATACTAGATATACTCTATACATACTGCTGTACAGAACATACTAGATATACTCTATACATACTGCTGTACAGAACATACTAGATATACTCTATACATACTGCTGTACAGAACATACTAGATATACTCTATACATACTGCTGTACAGAACATACTAGATATACTCTATACATACTGCTGTACAGAACATACTAGATATACTCTATACATACTGCTGTACAGAACATACTAGATATACTCTATACATACTGCTGTACAGAACATACTAGATATACTCTATACATACTGCTGTACAGAACATACTAGATATACTCTATACATACTGCTGTACAGAACATACTAGATATACTCTATACATACTGCTGTACAGAACATACTAGATATACTCTATACATACTGCTGTACAGAACATACTAGATATACTCTATACATACTGCTGTACAGAACATACTAGATATACTCTATACATACTGCTGTACAGAACATACTAGATATACTCTATACATACTGCTGTACAGAACATACTAGATATACTCTATACATACTGCTGTACAGAACATACTAGATATACTCTATACATACTGCTGTACAGAACATACTAGATATACTTATACATACTGCTGTACAGAACATACTAGATATACTCTATACATACTGCTGTACAGAACATACTAGATATACTCTATACATACTGCTGTACAGAACATACTAGATATACTCTATACATACTGCTGTACAGAACATACTAGATATACTCTACATACATACTGCTGTACAGAACATACTAGATATACTCTATACATACTGCTGTACAGAACATACTAGATATATACATACTGCTGTACAGAACATACTAGATATACTCTATACATACTGTGTACAGAACATACTAGATATACTCTATACATACTGCTGTACAGAACATACTAGATATACTCTATACATACTGCTGTACAGAACATACTAGATATACTCTATACATACTGCCGTACAGAACATACTAGATATACTCTATACATACTGCTGTACAGAACATACTAGATATACTCTATACATACTGCTGTACAGAACATACTAGATATACTCTATACATACTGCTGTACAGAACATACTAGATATACTCTATACATACTGCCGTACAGAACATACTAGATATACTCTATACATACTGCTATGTACAGAACATACTAGATATACTCTATACATACTGCTGTACAGAACATACTAGATATACTCTATACATACTGCCGTACAGAACATACTAGATATACTCTATACATACTGCTGTACAGAACATACTAGATATACTCTATACATACTGCTGTACAGAACATACAGAATACATACTAGATATACTCTATACATACTGCTGTACAGAACATACTAGATATACTCTATACATACTGCTGTACAGAACATACTAGATATACTCTATACATACTGCCGTACAGAACATACTAGATATACTCTATACATACTGCTACAGAACATACTAGATATACTCTATACATACTGCTGTACAGAACATACTAGATATACTCTATACATACTGCTGTACAGAACATACTAGATATACTCTATACATACTGCTGTACAGAACATACTAGATATACTCTATACATACTGCAGAACATATTAGAACATACTAGATATACTCTATACATACTGCTGTACAGAACATACTAGATATACTCTATACATACAGAACATACTAGATATACTTATACATACTGCTGTACAGAACATACTAGATATACTCTATACATACTGCTGTACAGAACATACTAGATATACTCTATACATACTGCTGTACAGAACATACTAGATATACTCTATACATACTGCTGTACAGAACATACTAGATATACTCTATACATACTGATACTACTAGATATACTCTATACATACTGTACAGAACATACTAGATATACTCTATACATACTGCTGTACAGAACATACTAGATATACTCTATACATACTGCT
>NW_027040347.1:100657-118345 GCF_034236695.1 Oncorhynchus nerka
GAACACGGACCCTACATACACAACATATCTTCTCTGTGTTTACTAAGGAGTTACAGTCACATGTTAAGGTTAGAAGAACACGGACCCTACATACACAACATATCTTCTCTGTGTTTACTAAGGAGTTACAGTCACATGTTAACAACAGGACCCTACATACACAACATATCTTCTCTGTGTTTACTAAGGAGCGTAGTTACAGTCACATGTTAAGGTTAGAAGAACACGGACCCTACATACACAACATATCTTCTCTGTGTTTACTAAGGAGTTACAGTCACATGTTAAGGTTAGAAGAACACGGACTCTACATACACAACATATCTTCTCTGTGTTTTACTAAGGAGTTACAGTCACATGTTAAGGTTAGACACCCTATATACACAACATATCTTCTCTGTGTTTACTGAGTTACAGTCACATGTTAAGGTTAGAAGAACACCCCTACATACATATCTTCCTGTGTTTAACAGTCACATGTTAGGTTAGAAAACACGGACCCTACATACACAACATATCTTCTCTGTGTTTACTAAGGAGTTACAGTCACATGTTAAGGTTAGAAGAACACGGACCCTACCCAACATATCTTCTCTGTGTTTACTAAGGAGTTACAGTCACATGTTAAGGTTAGAAGAACACGGACCCTACATACACAACATATCTTCTCTGTGTTTACTAAGGAGTTACAGTCACATGTTAAGGTTAGAAGAACACGGACCCTATATACACAACATATCTTCTGTGTTTACTAAGGAGTTACAGTCACATGTTAAGGTTAGAAGAACACGGACCCTACATACACAACATATCTTCTCTGTGTTTACTAAGGAGTTACAGTCACATGTTAAGGTTAGAAGAACACGGACCCTACATACACAACATATCTTCTGTGTTTACTAAGGAGTTACAGTCACATGTTAAGGTTGAAGAACACGGACCCTATATACACAACATATCTTCTCTGTGTTTACAAGGAGTTACAGTCACATGTTAGACACGGACCCTACACACAACATATCTTCTGAAGGAGTTACAGTCACATGTTAAGGTTAGAAGAACACGGACCCTTATACCAACATATCTTCTCTGTGTTTACAAGGAGTTACAGTCACATGTTAAGGTTAGAAGAACACGGACCCTTACACAACATATCTTCTCTGTGTTTACTAAGGAGTTACAGTCACATGTTAAGGTTAGAAGAACAGGACCCTACATACACAACTCTATTACAGTCAAAAGAAGAACACGGACCCTACATACACAACATATCTTCTCTGTGTTTACTAAGGAGTTACAGTCACATGTTAAGAGATTTGGGCTGTATGGAGCAAATATTTCAAGAGTCTGAATTAAGTATACCATTTAGATTAAGCCACGGAAACAACAGAAACAAACAAAAAGCCCATAAATGACAGGGTAAGACCCGTTATGTCAGGAACTCTGACCAGACACCTTCACATCTTCACTGTCCTCTGATATCTGCACCTTCTCATCCCAACAAACTGTAGGACAAAAGGTTAATGATTTAGTCCCACAATAAGATCCCAATGACAGGGTAAGACCCGTACGATATGTCAGGAACCAGACACCTTCTCATCCCAACACACTGTAGGACAAAAGGTTAATCCCGTCGTAATCTTTTCTCTCCCGCTAATAGCTCTGCAGAATAGTCATTGAAGATAGATATGCGTTTGTCTTTGTAGAATAGCTCTCCCTTGGTTCTCGACAGCTGCATTATATCCTGTTTCTTTGAGAAGGTGTGCGATGATAGTGCTGGGTCTCTGTGTGTTTCACTCCAGGCCTGCTGGGGGCTGCAGGTGCAGTTCTATGGGTCTCTGTGTGTTTCACTCCAGGCCTGCTGGGGGCTGCAGGTGCAGTTCTATGGGTCTCTGTGTGTTTCACTCCAGGCCTGCTGGGGGCTGCAGGTGCAGTTCTATGGGTCTCTGTGTGTTTCACTCCAGGCCTGCTGGGGGCTGCAGGTGCAGTTCTATGGGCCTCTGTGTGTCCTTCGCTTCAGGCCTGCTGGGGGCTGCAGGTGCAGTTCTATGGGCCTCTGTGTGTCCTTCGCTCTGGGCAGGCCTGTGGGCCTCTGGGGCTCTGCTGCAGGTGCAGTTCTATGGGCCTCTGTGTGTTTCACTCAAGGCCTGCTGGGGGCTGCAGGTGCAGTTCTGTGGGTCTCTGTGTGTTTGGGCAGCAGGTGCCAGGCCTGCTGGGGGCTGCAGGTGCAGTTCTATGGGTCTCTGTGTGTTTCACTCCAGGCCTGCTGGGGGCTGCAGGTGCAGTTCTATGGGCCTCTGTGTGTTTCACTCCAGGCCTGCTGGGGGCTGCAGGTGCAGTTCTATGGGTCTCTGTGTGTTTCACTCCAGGCCTGCTGGGGGCTGCAGGTGCAGTTCTATGGGTCTCTGTGTGTTTCACTCCAGGCCTGCTGGGGGCTGCAGGTGCGGTTCTATGGGTCTCTGTGTGTTTCACTCCAGGCCTGCTGGGGGCAGCAGGTGCAGTTCTATGGGCCTCTATGTGTCCTTCACTCCAGGCCTGCTGGGGGCTGCAGGTGCAGTTCTATGGGTCTCTGTGTGTTTCACTCCAGGCCTGCTGGGGGCTGCAGGTGCAGTTCTATGGGTCTCTGTGTGTTTCACTCCAGTCCTGCTGGGGGCAGCAGGTGCAGTTCTATGGGTCTCTGTGTGTTTCACTCCAGTCCTGCTGGGGGCTGCAGGTGCAGTTCTATGGGTCTCTGTGTGTTTCACTCCAGTCCTGCTGGGGGCTGCAGGTGCAGTTCTATGGGCCTCTATGTGTCCTTCACTTCAGGCCTGCTGGGGGCTGCAGGTGCAGTTCTATGGGTCTCTGTGTGTTTCACTCCAGGCCTGCTGGGGGCTGCAGGTGCAGTTCTATGGGTCTCTGTGTGTTTCACTCCAGGCCTGCTGGGGGCTGCAGGTGCAGTTCTATGGGTCTCTGTGTGTTTCACTCCAGGCCTGCTGGGGGCTGCAGGTGCAGTTCTATGGGTCTCTGTGTGTTTCACTCCAGGCCTGCTGGGGGCTGCAGGTGCGGTTTTGTGGGCCTCTGTGTGTTTCACTCCAGGCCTGCTGGGGGCTGCAGGTGCAGTTCTATGGGTCTCTGTGTGTTTCACTCCAGGCCTGCTGGGGGCTGCAGGTGCAGTTCTATGGGTCTCTGTGTGTTTCACTCCAGGCCTGCTGGGGGCTGCAGGTGCGGTTCTGTGGGCCTCTGTGTGTCCTTCGCTCTGGGCTGCAGGTGCAGTTCTGTGGGCCTCTGTGTGTCCTTCGCTCTGGGCTGCAGGTGCAGTTCTGTGGGCCTCTGTGTGTCCTTCGCTCTGGGCTGCAGGTGCGGTTCTGTGGGCCTCTGTGTGTCCTTCGCTCTGGGCAGCAGGTGCGGTTCTGTGGGCCTCTGTGTGTCCTTCGCTCTGGGCAGCAGGTGCGGTTCTGTGGGCCTCTGTGTGTCCTTCGCTCTGGGCTGCAGGTGCGGTTCTGTGGGCCTCTGTGTGTCCTTCGCTCTGGGCTGCAGGTGCAGTTCTGTGGGCCTCTGTGTGTCCTTCGCTCTGGGCAGCAGGTGCGGTTCTGTGGGCCTCTGTGTGTCCTTCGCTCTGGGCTGCAGGTGCAGTTCTGTGGGCCTCTGTGTGTCCTTCGCTCTGGGCTGCAGGTGCAGTTCTGTGGGCCTCTGTGTGTCCTTCGCTCTGGGCTGCAGGTGCAGTTCTGTGGGCCTCTGTGTCCTTCACTCTGGGCTGCAGGTGCGGTTCTGTGGGCCTCTGTGTGTCCTTCGCTCTGGGCTGCAGGTGCAGTTCTGTGGGCCCTCTCTATGACCAAAAGTTTAGCAGTATCGAGTCACTCAGCATCTTGTCCACAAATGTAGACAGTTTCTGCCCCCTTTCTGCATTGATTACGACCCCCAGAATTCTTATATTATTATGAGCTGGTTGATTCCTCTAGCTGGCCCATCAGGTAGCTAACAGCCTGGTCTGACCCATCAGGTAGCTAACAGCCTGGTCTGGTTCCTCTAGCTGGCCCATCAGGTAGCTAACAGCCTGGTCTGGTTGATTCCTCTAGCTGGCCCATCAGGTAGCTAACAGCCTGGTCTGGTTGATTCCTCTAGCTGACCCATCAGGTAGCTAACAGCCTGGTCTGGTCGATTCCTCTAGCTGGCCCATCAGGTAGCTAACAGCCTGGTCTGGTCGATTCCTCTAGCTGGCCCATCAGGTAGCTAACAGCCTGGTCTGGTCGACCTCTAGCTGGCTGGAAGCTAACAGCCTGGTCTGGTTGATTTCTCTAGCTGACCCATCAGGTAGCTAACAGCCTGGTCTGGTCGATTCCTCTAGCTGGCCCATCAGGTAGCTAACAGCCTGGTCTGGTTGATTCCTCTAGCTGGCCCATCTAGCTGCCTGGTCCCATCAGGTAGCTAACAGCCTGGTCTGGTCGATTCCTCTAGCTGGCCCATCAGGAAGCTAACAGCCTGGTCTGGTTGATTTCTCTAGCTGGCCCATCAGGTAGCTGACAGCCTGGTCATCAGGGCCCATCAGGTAGCTAACAGCCTGGTCTGGTCGATTCCTCTAGCTGGCCCATCAGGTAGCTAACAGCCTGGTCTGGTTGATTCCTCTAGCTGGCCCATCAGGTAGCTAACAGCCTGGTCTGGTTGATTCCTCTAGCTGGCCCATCAGGTAGCTAACAGCCTGGTCTGGTTGATTCCTCTAGCTGGCCCATCAGGTAGCTAACAGCCTGGTCTGGTTGATTCCTCTAGCTGGCCCATCAGGTAGCTAACAGCCTGGTCTGGCCTCTAGCTGGCCCATCAGGTAGCTAACAGCCTGGTCTGGTTGATTCCTCTAGCTGGCCCATCAGGTAGCTAACAGCCTGGTCTGCTGGCCCATCAGGTAGCTAACAGCCTGGTCTGGTTGATTCCTCTAGCTGGCCCATCAGGTAGCTAACAGCCTGGTCTGGTTGATTCCTCTAGCTGGCCCATCAGGTAGCTAACAGCCTGGTCTGGTTGATTCCTCTAGCTGGCCCATCAGGTAGCTAACAGCCTGGTCTGGTTGATTCCTCTAGCTGGCCCATCAGGTAGCTAACAGCCTGGTCTGGTTGATTCCTCTAGCTGGCCCATCAGGTAGCTAACAGCCTGGTCTGGTTGATTCCTCTAGCTGGCCCATCAGGTAGCTAACAGCCTGATCTGGTTGATTCCTCTAGCTGGCCCATCAGGTAGCTAACAGCCTGGTCTGGTTGATTCCTCTAGCTGGCCCATCAGGTAGCTAACAGCCTGGTCTGGTCGATTCCTCTAGCTGACCCATCAGGTAGCTAACAGCCTGGTCTGGTCGATCAGGGCCCATCAGGAAGCTAACAGCCTGGTCTGGTTGATTTCTCTAGCTGGCCCATCAGGTAGCTGACAGCCCATCAGGGCCCATCAGGTAGCTAACAGCCTGGTCTGGTCGATTCCTCTAGCTGGCCCATCAGGTAGCTAACAGCCTGGTCTGGTTGATTCCTCTAGCTGGCCCATCAGGTAGCTAACAGCCTGGTCTGGTTGATTCCTCTAGCTGGCCCATCAGGTAGCTAACAGCCTGGTCTGGTTGATTCCTCTAGCTGGCCCATCAGGTAGCTAACAGCATGGTCTGGTTGATTCCTCTAGCTGGCCCATCAGGTGGCTAACAGCCTCATTCCTCTAGCTGGCCCATCAGGAGGCTAACAGCCTGGTCTGGTTGATTCCTCTAGCTGGCCCATCAGGTAGCTAACAGCCTGGTCTGGTTGATTCCTCTAGCTGGCCCATCAGGTAGCTAACAGCCTGGTCTGGTTGATTCCTCTAGCTGGCCCATCAGGTAGCTAACAGCCTGGTCTGGTTGATTCCTCTAGCTGGCCCATCAGGTAGCTAACAGCCTGGTCTGGTTGATTCCTCTAGCTGGCCCATCAGGTAGCTAACAGCCTGGTCTGGTTGATTCCTCTAGCTGGCCCATCAGGTAGCTAACAGCCTGGTCTGGTTGATTCCTCTAGCTGGCCCATCAGGTAGCTAACAGCCTGGTCTGGTTGATTCCTCTAGCTGGCCCATCAGGTAGCTAACAGCCTGGTCTGGTTGATTCCTCTAGCTGGCCCATCAGGTAGCTAACAGCCTGGTCTGGTCGATTCCTCTAGCTGGCCCATCAGGTAGCTAACAGCCTGGTCTGGTTGATTCCTCTAGCTGGCCCATCAGGTAGCTAACAGCCTGGTCTGGTTGATTCCTCTAGCTGGCCCATCAGGTAGCTAACAGCCTGGTCTGGTTGATTCCTCTAGCTGGCCCATCAGGTAGCTAACAGCCTGGTCTGGTTGATTCCTCTAGCTGGCCCATCAGGTAGCTAACAGCCTGGTCTGGTCGATTCCTCTAGCTGGCCCATCAGGTAGCTAACAGCCTGGTCTGGTTGATTCCTCTAGCTGGCCCATCAGGAAGCTAACAGCCTGGTCTATTTCTCTACTGGCCCATCAGGTAGCTGACAGCCTGGTCTGGTTGATTCCTCTAGCTGGCCCATCAGGTAGCTAACAGCCTGGTCTGGTCGATTCCTCTAGCTGGCCCATCAGGTAGCTAACAGCCTGGTCTGGTTGATTCCTCTAGCTGGCCCATCAGGTAGCTAACAGCCTGGTCTGGTTGATTCCTCTAGCTGGCCCATCAGGTAGCTAACAGCCTGGTCTGGTTGATTCCTCTAGCTGGCCCATCAGGTAGCTAACAGCATGGTCTGGTTGATTCCTCTACCAGGTATAGTGTTACCCAGGGATAGTGTTACCCAGGGATACTGTTACCCAGGGATACTGTTACCCAGGTATAGTGTTACCCAGGGATACTGCTACCCAGGGATAGTGTTACCCAGGGATACTGCTACCCAGGTATAGTGTTACCCAGGGATAGTGTTACCCAGGGATAGTGTTACCCAGGGATACTGTTACCCAGTGATAGTGTTACCCAGGGATAGTGTTACCCAGGGATACTGTTACCCAGGGATACTGTTACCCAGGGATACAGTTTCCCTCACACTGTCTTTTCATCTCTCCATCTCTCTCCCTGTGTCTCCCTGTGTCTCTCTTTGTGTGTGTGTGTGTGTGTGTGTGTGTGTATAGGCCGGTGCCGCTGGGTCGTGTAGAGGAAGGTTGTGACACAGCAGTGATGAAGCTGAGCGGCGCGGTATTAGGCTCCTCTCAGACCACGTTAGGCTCCTCCCAGCAGGGCCAAACCAGGAAGAAGAAGAAACCAAACAGGAAGAGAGACTCCTGCTCCGCCCCCGATGCCCCAGCGACTGCACAAGATGACCCGGTCCAACACAGTGACGACCGCAGTGACCGCAGCTCTGACCGCATCGGAGAGAGGGGGGAGAGGAGGAGGGAGAGGAGGAGGGAGAGGAGAGGGGAACACCCCCGCCACCGTAGCGCCGCCCCTCCTGAATCTGATTCGTCGTCTGACGGGGAGGCGGGGCGGGAGGCCAGAAGCTGGAGCAGGGAGAAAGCCAAGAGGGGACGACGCCGCAGTGGGAGTAGCAGGGAGAGGGGAGAGGGGATGGAGCTGCAGTCTGTAGGGTCTGGTGAGGGGAAGGAGAACCAAGAGAAAGTGGTTCCACTGGAGAACGGTTCCGGAGTGAAGAACCGGCGATCAGGAGGAGGAGGGGAGGAGAGCAGACGGAGCTCCCAGCGCAGGGAGGAGGCGGGGTCTAAGTTCCGTAGCCCCGGCGGTAGCTCATCATTGGCTGAGGATGGAGAGAGGGAGGGACAGATCACTAAGAATTACCAGGAGACCGGGTCAGTGGGTGGAGACATGTCCGCGCCGTCACCACGGAGATATGGGGGCTGCAACGCCCCCGAAGGCTGCTCCGATGACGAGCCAGAGGTCTGCAGGTAGGTGTGTGTGTGTCTCTGTGTGTGTGTGTTCATCTCTGTGTGTGTGTGTGTTCACGTGTGTGTGTTCATCTGTGTGTGTGTGTTCGTGTTTGTGTGTGTGTGTGTGTGTGTCTCTGTGTGTGTGTGTCTCTGTGTGTGTGTCTCTGTGTGTGTGTGTCTCTGTGTGTGTGTGTTCATCTCTGTGTGTGTGTGTCTCTGTGTGTGTGTGTTCATCTCTGTGTGTGTGTGTGTTCACGTGTGTGTGTTCATCTGTGTGTGTGTGTGTGTGTTCATCTCTGTGTGTGTTTGTGTGTGTGTGTGTGTTCACGTGTGTGTGTGTTCACGTGTGTGTGTTCATCTGTGTGTGTGTGTGTTCATCTCTGTGTGTGTTTGTGTGTGTTCTTCTCTGTGTGTGTGTGTCTCTGTGTGTGTGTGTTCATCTCTCTGTGTGTGTGTGTTCACGTGTGTGTGTTCATCTGTGTGTGTGTGTTCACGTGTGTGTGTTCATCTGTGTGTGTGTGTGTGTGTTCATCTCTGTGTGTGTTTGTGTGTGTGTGTGTGTCACGTGTGTGTGTGTTCATCTGTGTGTGTGTGTGTTCATCTCTGTGTGTGTTTGTGTGTGTTCTTCTCTGTGTGTGTGTATTAATGTGTGTGTGTGTTCATCTGTGTGTGTGTGTGTTCACGTATGTGTGTTCATCTCTGTGTGTGTGTGTGTGTGTGTGTGTGTGTGTGTGTGTGTGTGTGTGTGTGTGTGTGTGTGTGTGTGTGTGTGTGTGTAGGATCTGCCACTGTGAAGGAGATGAGGAGTGTGTGTTGATAACCCCGTGCCGCTGTACCGGCAGCATGAGGTGTGTTCACCAGGACTGTGTGTGTGTGTGTGTGTGTGTGTGTGTGTAGGATCTGCCACTGTGAAGGAGATGAGGAGTGTGTGTTGATAACCCCGTGCCGCTGTACCGGCAGCATGAGGTGTGTTCACCAGACTGTGTGTGTGTGTGTGTGTGTGTGTGTGTGTGTGTGTGTGTGTGGATCTGCCACTGTGAAGGAGATGAGGAGTCTGATAACCACTGTGAAGGCAGCATGAGGTGTGTTCACCAGGACTGTCTCAACCAGTGGATCAAGTCATCAGACACACACTGCTGTGAGCTGTGCCAATACAACTTCATCATGGAGACTCACCTTAAACCTCTACGTAAGGTACAGTGATAACACACCTGACCTGTATATATACCTCAACACATCTAACCTCTATACACCTCAACACACCTGACCTCTATACACCTCAACACATCTGACCTCAACACATCTGACTTCTATACACAACACACCTGACCTCTATACACCTCAACACACCTGGTCAACACATCTGACCTCTATACACCTCAACACACCAACGCATCTGGACACCTGACTCAACACATCTGGATCAAGTCACACATCTGACCTCTATACACCTCAACACATCTGACCTCAACACACCTGACCTGTATGAGCTCTGACCAATACAACCTCTATTCATCATGGACCTCTATACACCTCAACACATCTGAAACCATCTACCTAAGGTACAGTGACCCTCAACACACCTGACCTGTATATCAACACATCTGACCACCTCAACACACCTCTATACACCTCAACACATCTGACCTCTATACACCTCAACACACTGACCACCTGACACATCTGACCTCTATACACCTCAACACATCTGACCTCAACACATCTGACCTCAACACATCTATACACCTCAACACATCTGACACCTCAACACATCTGACCTCTATACACCTCAACACATCTGACCACTATACACCTATACACCTCAACACATCTAACTCACACCTGACCTCAACACATCTGACCTCTATACACCTGATCTGAACACATCTAACCTCTATACACCTCAACACATCTGACCTCAACACATCTGACCTCTATACACCTCAACACACCTGACCTCAACACATCTGACCTCTATACACCTCAACATCACCTGACCTCAACACATCTAACCTCTATACACCTCAACACATCTGACCTCTATACACCTCTACACATCTGACCTCAACACATCTAACACATCTGATACACACCTCAACACATCTGACCTCTATACACCTCAACACATCTGACCTCTATACACCTCTACACTGACAACACATCTGACCTCATACACATCTGACCTCTCTACACATCTGACCTCTACACATCTGACCTCAACACATCTGACCTCAACACATCTTACAACACATCTGACCAGGCCAGAACATCTATACACCTCAACACATCTGACCAGATCTATACACCCAGACTCAACACATCTGACCTCAACACCTCTGAGAGGAATGGAAGATTCAACACATCTGACTTTTAGTGAGTTTGGTACACATCAGTGGATAGAGAGCCGTTTATTATGTTCAACATACAACAGGAACACCTAGTTTAGTTGGAATAGGGTCCAGTATGCAGCATTTAGAGGCTGATTATTTTCCATTGTGTCAAGAGATATACACCTCTAACACATCTGACCTCTACACACTGACCTCAACACATCTGACCTCTAACCGCTACACCTCAACACATCTGACCTCAGCCTCTGACTATACACCTCAACACATCTGACCTCTCTGATACACATCTGACCTCTATACACCTCAACACATCTGACCTCTATACACCTCAACACATCTGACCTCAACACATCTGACCTCAACACATCTGACCTATACACCTCAACACATCTGACCTAACTCTATAACACATCTAACCTCAACACATCTGACCTCTATACACCTCAACACATCTGACCTCTACTCACACCTCAACACATCTGACCTCTACTACACCTCAACACACCTCAACACATCTAACCTCTATACACCATCTGACAACACATCTGACCTCAACACATCTGACCTCTAACACATCTGACCTCAACACATCTGACCTCTACACACACCTCAACACATCTGACCTCTACTCACACCTCAACACATCTGACCTCTATATACACATCTAACCTCTACACATCTGACCTCTACACACACCTCAACACATCTGACCTCTATCTCTGACCTCACATACACACACATCTAATCTATACACACACCTCTACACATCTGACCTCAACACATCTGACCTCTATACACCTCAACACATCTGACCTCAACACATCTGACCTCTATACACCTCTACACATCTGACCTCAACATCTGACCTCTACACATCTGACCTCAACACATCTGACCTCTATACACACATCTAACCTCTACACACATCTGACCTCAACACATCTGACCTCTATACACCTTTATTCTGACCTCAACACATCTGACCTCACACCTCAACACATCTAACCTCTATACACCTCTAGCATCTGACCTCTATACAAACATCTGACCTCTATACACCTCAACACATCTGACACTATACACCAACAACACATCTGAACCTCTATACACCTCAACACAACACTGACCTCTATACACCTCAACACATCTAACCTCTATACACCTCAACATCATCTGACACCTCAACACATCTGACCTCTATACACACATCTGACCTCTACACATCTGACCACACATCTAACCTCTATATCAACACATCTAACCTCTACTCAACACATCTGACCTCTCACCTCACACATCTGACCTCTATACACTAACCTCTAACCTCACACATCTCTGACCTCAACACATCTGACCTCTACACACCTCTGAACACATCTGACCTACACCTCAACACATCTGACCTCTATACACCTCAACACATCTGACCACTATACACCTCAACACATCTAACCTCTACACACACCTCAACACATCTGACCTCTATACACCAACACATCTGACCTCAACACATCTGACCTCTATACACTACACATCTGACCTCAACACATCTGACCTCTATACACCTCATACATCTGACCTCAACACATCTGACCTCTATACACCTCAACACATCTAACCTCTACACATCTGACCTCAACACATCTGACAACATCATCTGACCTCTATACACCTCAACACATCTGACCTCTATACACCTCAACACATCTGACCTCTATACACCTCAACACATCTGACCTCTATACACCTCAACGCATCTGACCTCTATACACCTCTACACATCTGACCTCTATACACCTCAACACATCTGATCTGACCTCAACACATCTGACCTCTATACACCTCAACACATCTGACCTCTATACACCTCAACACATCTAACCTCTATACACCTCAACACATCTAACCTCTATACACCTCAACGCATCTGACCTCTATACACCTCAACATCTAACCTCTATACACCTCAACACATCTGACCTCTATACACCTCAACACATCTGACCTCTATACACCTCAACACATCTGACCTCATCCGACCTCTATACAACCTAACCTATATACACCTCAACACATCTGACCTCTACACATCTGACCTCTATATACCTCAACACATCTGACCTCAACACATCTGACCTCTATACACCTCAACACATCTGACCTCTATACACCTCAACACATCTAACCTCAACAAATCAAATCAAATTTATTTATATAGCCCTTCGTACATCAGCTGATATCTCAAAGTGCTGTACAGAAACCCAGCCTAAAACCCCAAACAGCAAGCAATGCAGGTGTAGAAGCACGGTGGCTAGGAAAAACTCCCTAGAAAGGCCAAAACCTAGGAAGAAACCTAGAGAGGAACCAGGCTATGTGGGGTGGCCAGTCCTCTTCTGGCTGTGCCGGGTGGAGATTATAACAGAACATGACCAAGATGTTCAAATGTTCATAAATGACCAGCATGGTCGAATAATAATAAGGCAGAACAGTTGAAACTGGAGCAGCAGCACAGTCAGGTGGACTGGGGACAGCAAGGAGTCATCATGTCAGGTAGTCCTGGGGCACGGTCCTAGGGCTCAGGTCCTCCGAGAGAGAGAAAGAAAGAGAGAAGGAGAGAATTAGAGAACGCACACTTAGATTCACACAGGACACCGAATAGGACAGGAGAAGTACTCCAGATATAACAAACTGACCCTAGCCCCCCGACACATAAACTACTGCAGCATAAATACTGGAGGCTGAGACAGGAGGGGTCAGGAGACACTGTGGCCCCATCCGAGGACACCCCCGGACAGGGCCAAACAGGAAGGATATAACCCCACCCACTTTGCCAAAGCACAGCCCCCACACCACTAGAGGGATATCTTCAACCACCAACTTACCATCCTGAGACAAGGCCGAGTATAGCCCACAAAGATCTCCGCCACGGCACAACCCAAGGGGGGGGCGCCAACCCAGACAGGCTGACCACAACAGTGAATCAACCCACCCAGGTGACGCACCCCCCAGGGACGGCATGAGAGAGCCAGACCCAGTAAGCCAGTGACTCAGCCCCCGTAACAGGGTTAGAGGCAGAGAATCCCAGTGGAAAGAGGGGAACCGGCCAGGCAGAGACAGCAAGGGCGGTTCGTTGCTCCAGATCCTTTCCGTTCACCTTCCCACTCCTGGGCTAGACTACACTCAATCATATGACCCACTGAAGAGATGAGTCTTCAGTAAAGACTTAAAGGTTGAGACCGAGTTTGCGTCTCTGACATGGGTAGGCAGACCGTTCCATAAAAATGGAGCTCTATAGGAGAAAGCCCTGCCTCCAGCTGTTTGCTTAGAAATTCTAGGGACAATTAGGAGGCCTGCGTCTTGTGACCGTAGCGTACGTGTAGGTATGTACGGCAGGACCAAATCAGAGAGATAGGTAGGAGCAAGCCCATGTAATGCTTTGTAGGTTAGCAGTAAAACCTTGAAATCAGCCCTTGCTTTGACAGGAAGCCAGTGTAGAGAGGCTAGCACTGGAGTAATATGATCAATTTTTTTGGTTCTAGTCAGGATTCTAGCAGCCGTATTTAGCACTAACTGAAGTTTATTTAGTGCTTTATCCGGGTAGCCGGAAAATAGAGCATTGCAGTAGTCTAACCTAGAAGTGACAAAAGCATGGATTAATTTTTCTGCATCATTTTTGGACGGAAAGTTTCTGATTTTTGCAATGTTACGTAGATGGAAAAAAGCTGTCCTCGAAATGGTCTTGATATGTTCTTCAAAAGAGAGATCAGGGTCCAGAGTAACGCCGAGGTCCTTCACAGTTTTATTTGAGACGACTGTACAACCATTAAGATTAATTGTCAGATTCAACAGAAGATCTCTTTGTTTCTTGGGACCTAGAACAAGCATCTCTGTTTTGTCCGAGTTTAATAGTAGAAAGTTTGCAGCCATCCACTTCCTTATGTCTGAAACACATGCTTCTAGCGAGGGCAATTTTGGGGCTTCACCATGTTTCATTGAAATGTACAGCTGTGTGTCATCCGCATAGCAGTGAAAGTTTACATTATGTTTTCGAATAACATCCCCAAGAGGTAAAATATATAGTGAAAACAATAGTGGTCCTAAAACAGAACCTTGAGGAACACCGAAATTTACAGTTGATTTGTCAGAGGACAAACCATTCACAGAGACAAACTGATATCTTTCCGACAGATAAGATCTAAACCAGGCCAGAACATGTCCGTGTAGACCAATTTGGGCTTCCAATCTCTCCAAAAGAATGTGGTGATCGATGGTATCAAAAGCAGCACAGATGCAGAGCAGATCGGTCCGATGCCATTAAAATGTCATTTACCACCTTCACAAGTGCCGTCTCAGTGCTATGATGGGGTCTAAAACCAGACTGAAGCATTTCGTATACATTGTTTGTCTTCAGGAAGGCAGTGAGTTGCTGCGCAACAGCCTTCGCTAAAAATTTTGAGAGGAATGGAAGATTCGATATAGGCCGATAGTTTTTTATATTTTCTGGGTCAAGGTTTGGCTTTTTCAAGAGAGGCTTTATTACTGCCACTTTTAGTGAGTTTGGTACACATCCAGTGGATAGAGAGCCGTTTATTATGTTCAACATAGGAGGGCCAAGCACAGGAAGCAGCTCTTTCAGTAGTTTAGTTGGAATAGGGTCCAGTATGCAGCTTGAAGGTTTAGAGGCCATGATTATTTTCATCATTGTGTCAAGAGATATAGTACTAAAAGACACATCTAACACATCTAACCTCTACACATCTGACCTCAACACATCTGACCTCAACACATCTAACCGCTATACACCTCAACACATCTGACCTCAACACATCTGACCTCTATACACCTCAACACATCTGACCTCTACACATCTGACCTCAACACATCTGACCTCTATACACCTCAACACATCTGACCTCTACACATCTAACCTCTATACACCTCAACACATCTGACCTCAACACATCTGACACATCTGACCTCAACACATCTGACCTCTACACATCTGACCTCTGACCTCTACACATCTAACCTCTACTCACACCTCAACACATCTAACCTCTACTCAAACCTCAACACATCTGACCTCTACTCACACCTCAACACATCTGACCTCTACTCACACCCACAACACATCTGACCTCTACACACCTCAACACATCTGACCTCTACTCACACCTCAACACATCTAACCTCTACTCAAACCTCAACACATCTGACCTCTACTCACACCTCAACACATCTAACCTCTACTCAAACCTCAACACATCTAACCTCTACACAAACCTCAACACATCTGACCTCTACACACACCACAACACATCTGACAACACATCTGACCTCTACACACACTCAACACATCTGACCTCTACTCACACCTCAACACATCTGACCTCTACACATCTAAACTCAACACATCTAACCTCTACACACACCTCAACACATCTGACCTCTACACACTCTACACACATCTGACCTCTACACACACCTCAACACATCTGACCTCTACACAAAACTCACACACATTAACCTCTACACAAACCTCAACACATCTGACCTCTACACACACCTCAACACATCTGACCTCAACAAATCTAACTCTACACACATCTGACCTCTACACACACCTCAACACATCTGACCTCAACAAATCTAACCTCTACACACATCTGACCTCTACTCACACCTCAACACATCTGACCTCTACTCACACCTCAACACATCTAACCTCTACACAAACCTCAACACATTAACCTCTACTCAAACCTCAACAAATCTGACCTCTACACATCTAAACTCTACACACATCTAATCTCTACACACACCTCAACACATCTGACCTCTACACATCTAAACTCTACACACATTTGACCTCTACACACACCTCAACACATCTGACCTCTAAACTCTACACACATCTGACCTCTACTCACACCTCAACACATCTAACCTCTACACAAACCTCAACACATTAACCTCTACTCAAACCTCAACACATCTGACCTCTACACACACCTCAACACATCTGACCTCTACACATCTAAACTCTACACACATCTAATCTCTACTCAAACCTCAACACATTAACCTCTACTCAAACCTCAACACATCTGTGACACACTCTTTCTCAACTTTTCTCTCCCTCAGTGGGAGAAGCTCCAGATGTCGACCAATGAGAGGAGGAAGATCTTATGCTCCCTGATGTTCCACCTGGTGGCCATTGGTTGTGTTCTCTGGTCCGTATACGTCCTCGTCAACAGAACCCTCCACGAGATCAACCTGGGACGCAACACCGGTCAGCACCTCCACCCTGACCTTAACCCAACCTCTATTCAACCCTGACCTAACCTCTGTTCAACCACAACCCTGACCCAACCTCTATACAACCCTGACCTAACCTCTGTACAACCACAACCCTGACCCAACCTCTATACAACCCTGACCTAACCTCTGTACAACCACAACCACAACCCTGACCCAACCTCTATACAACCCTGACCTAACCTCTGTTCAACCACAACCCTGACCCAACCTCTATACAACCCTGACCTAACCTCTGTACAACCACAACCACAACCCTGACCTAACCTCTGTACAACCCTGACCTAACCTCTGTACAACCACAACCCTGACCTAACCTCTGTACAACCACAACCCTGACCTAACCTCTGTACAACCACAACCCTGACCCAACCTCTATACAACCACAACCCTGACCCAACCTCTATACAACCCTGACCTAACCTCTGTACAACCACAACCCTGACCCAACCTCTATACAACCCTGACCTAACCTCTGTACAACCACAACCCTGACCCAACCTCTATACAACCCTGACCTAACCTCTGTTCAACCACAACCCTGACCCAACCTCTATACAACCCTGACCTAACCTCTGTTCAACCACAACCCTGACCAAACCTCTATACAACCCTGACCTAACCTCTGTACAACCACAACCCTGACCTAACCTCTGTACAACCCTGACCTAACCTCTGTACAACCACAACCCTGACCTAACCTCTGTACAACCACAACCCTGACCCAACCTCTATACAACCTTGACCTAACCTCTGTACAACCACAACCCTGACCCAACCTCTATACAACCTTGACCTAACCTCTGTACAACCACAACCCTGACCTAACCTCTGTACAACCACAACCACAACCTAACCTCTGTTCAACCACAACCCTGACCTAACCTCTGTACAACCACAACCACAACCCTGACCTAACCTCTGTACAACCACAACCCTGACCTAACCTCTGTACAACCACAACCACAACCCTGACCCAACCTCTATACAACCCTGACCTAACCTCTGTACAACCACAACCCTGACCTAACCTCTATACAACCACAACCCTGACCTAACCTCTGTACAACCACAACCCTGACCTAACCTCTGTACAACCCCCAACCCTGACCTAACCTCTGTACTATACAACCACAACCAACTTCAACCCAACCCTGGACCCAACCTCTGTACAACCCTGACCTAACCTCTGTACAACC
>NW_027040347.1:118845-126957 GCF_034236695.1 Oncorhynchus nerka
TAGTCAGGTTGTATCCAGTCAGGTTGTACCTAGTCAGGTTGTATCCAGTCAGGTTGTATCCAGTCAGGTTGTACCTAGTCAGGTTGTATCCAGTCAGGTTGTATCCAGTCAGGTTGTACCTAGTCAGGTTGTACCCAGTCAGGTTGTGTCAGTAACTCCACTATAAAGGTTGTAGCCTTCTGAAAGTATTCAGACCCGTGTGAAGTTGCTGGATGTTGGCGAGACCTGGAACGCGCCGTCTTACCCGTCGATCCAGAGCATCCCAAACATGCTCAGTGGATGATGTGTCTGCTGAGGATGCAGGTCATGGAAGAACTGGGACATTTTCAGTTTCCAGGAATGTAGTCCAGAACCTTGTGACACGGGGCCGCGCATTATCATGAATGGCACGACAATGGACCTCAGAATCTCGCCACGGTATCTCTGTTCATTCAAATTGGCATCGATAAAAATGCAATTGTGTTCGTTTATGCCTGGCCATAACCCCACTGCCACCATGGGGCACTCTGTTCACAACGTTGACATTGGCAAACCGCTCGCCCACACGACGCCATACACCTGGTCTGAGGTTGTGAGGCCGGTTGGACGTACTGCCAAATTCTCTAAAACAACGTTGGAGATGGCTTATGGTAGAGAAATGAACATGCAATTATTTGCTGGACATTCCTGCACGTTCCCTCAAAACTTGAGACATCTGTGGCATTGTGTTGTGTTACAAAACTGCATATTTTAGAGTGACCTTTTAATTGTCCCCCAGCACAAGGTGCACTTGTGTAATAATCATGCTGTTTAATCAGCTTCTTGATATGCCACACCTGTCAGGTGGATGGATTATCTTGGCAAAAGAGAAATGCTCACCAACAGGGATGTAAACAAATTAGTGCACAACATTTGAGAGAAACACGCTTTTTGTGCGTGAAGAACATTTCTGGGATATTTTATTTCAGCTCATGAAACATGGGACCAACACTTTACATGTTGTGTTTATATTTTAGTATAGAAAAGGTTATTTTTGGTTGTAATGGTGACTTCTAGAGACAGGCAGGCAGGCAGACAAACAGGCAGGCAGACAGACAGAGACCTCTTCAGATAGACTTGTAGACATCATAGTGACAGACAGAAAGAAAGACAGCTCTTCAGATAGACGTCATAGTGACAGACAGACAGCTCTTCAGATAGACTTCTAGACATCATAGTGACAGACAGACAGCTCTTCAGATAGACGTCATAGTGACAGACAGACAGCTCTTCAGATAGACATCATAGTGACAGACAGACAGCTCTTCAGATAGACTTCTAGACGTCATAGTGACAGACAGACAGCTCTTCAGATAGACGTCATAGTGACAGACAGGGACCTTTAATACCACAGTTCTATCCTGTCCAGCAGAGAGAGTAAACACTAACGTAAATAAATATGGGTTAGGGTTAGGGTTAAGGGTTAGGGTTAGGGTTAGGGTTAAGGGTTAGGGTTAAGGGTTAAGGGTTAGGGTTAGGGTTAAGGGTTAGGGGTTAGGGTTAAGGGTTAGGGTTAAGGGTTAGGGTTAAGGGTTAGGGTTAGGGTTAGGTCCAGAGTTCTATGCTGTCCAGCAGAGAGAGACTAAATACCAACGTAAATAAATATGCTCTATGACTCTAACCCTCCTCCTGGAGAGCTGCAAGGTGTGCAGGGTTTTGTTCCAGCCCTTGAACACTTGGTTCTACGCATCAGCTACTCCTCAGGCTGTTTATATTGAATACTGAGAGAGTATAACAGACGCTCTGATTGGCTAATCTACAGCTGCTTCTATAACAGACGCTCTGATTGGCTAATCTACAGCTGCTTCTATAACAGATACTCTTATTGGCTACGTCACATTATGACTCTTTGGTGTGCTGGGCTCTGATAGGCTATAGGGAGGGTGCATTACCAAGAGCTGTGTGTGTGTGTGTGTGTGTTTGTGTGTGTGTGTCAGACGGGGTTTTCCTCCGAGAGGTCGGAGTCCATCTGGATAACCTCGGGGGCGGGGCCTATCGGGACTTCCACGGCCTCAGGGTGATTCCCATTGGCCAGCGCGGCGTTGGTGGGCGGCGGCTTCTCGGGGCAGTTCTGCACAGTGATGATGCGATTGAAGGCTTTGAGTCGTCTCCATAGCAACCAGTACACTTTACACTGGACGTACATGAACACCAGTCCGCCTGACATGCCTATCGCCACGATGACCAGCTTCATCCAGAACGGCCACTCCAACACACCTAGAGAGAGAGAGAGTGTAGAGGTAGAGAGAGAGAGAGGTAGAGAGAGAAAGGTGTAGAGGTAGAGAGAGAGAGGGGTGTAAAGGTAGAGAGAGAGAGGGGTGTAGAGGTAGAGAGAGAGAGGTGTAGAGAGAGAGAGGTGTAGAGGTAGAGAGAGAGGGTGTAAAGGTAGAGAGAGAGCGAGAGAGAGAGGGAGAGGTGTAGAGGTAGAGAGAGAGGGGTGTAAAGGTAGAGAGAGAGGGGTGTAGAGGTAGAGAGAGGTAGAGAGCGAGAGAGGTAGAGAGAGAGAGGGGTGTAAAGGTAGAGAGAGAGGGATGTAGAGGTAGAGAGAGAGAGAGAGGTGTAGAGGTAGAGAGAGAGAGAGGTGTAGAGGTGTAGAGGTAGAGAGAGGTGTGTAAAGGTAGAGGGAGAGAGGTAGAGAGAGAGGGGTGTAAAGGTAGAGAGAGAGGGGTGTAGAGGTAGAGAGAGAGAGGTGTAGAGGTAGAGAGAGAGAGAGAGGTGTAGAGGTAGAGAGAGGTGTGTAAAGGTAGAGGGAGAGAGAGAGGGGTATAGAGGTAGAAAGAGAGAGAGGTGTAGAGGTAGAGAGGGAGACAGAGGTAGAGAGAGAGACAGAGAGAGACAGACAGAGGCAGACAGAGAGGTAGAGAGAGAGACAGAGAGAGACAGACAGAGAGAGGCAGACAGAGAGGTAGAGAGACAGAGAGAGACAGAGAGGTAGAGAGAGAGACAGATAGAGGTAGAGACAGACAGAGACAGATAGAGACAGAGAGAGACAGACAGAGAGGTAGAGAGAGACAGAGAGAGGTAGAGAGACAGAGAGAGGTGTAAAGGTAGAGAGAGACAGACAGAGAGAGGTAGAGAGACAGAGAGAGGTAGAGAGAGGTAGAGAGACAGACAGAGAGAGGTAGAGAGAGGGAGAAAGAGAGAGAGAGAGAGAGACAGAGAGAGAGGGAAAGAGAGACAGAGAGAGGTAGAGAGAGAGACAGACAGAGAGAGAGAGGTAGAGAGACAGAGAGAGGTAGAGAGAGAGACAGACAGAGAGGTAGAGAGACAGAGAGAGACAGACAGAGAGAGACAGACAGAGAGAGGTAGAGAGACAGAGAGAGACAGATACAGAGAGAGGTAGAGAGGTAGAGAGACAGAGAGAGACAGACATAGAGAGGTAGAGAGACAGAGAGAGACAGACATAGAGAGGTAGAGAGACACAGACATATACATACACAGGTTAGTTATGTCTACCCAGTGGGAAACAGAGAGATTGTGTGTGTCTGTGTTTGATACCAGAGGCCTCCTTACCCTCAGCAGTGTAGTACTTCATCACTGATATTCTCCACAGGTCGTCTGAAAACACAGTAATGTTACTATATTCTCCTGAAAACACAGTAATGTTACTATATTCTCCTGAAAACACAGTAATGTTACTATATTCTTATCTGAAAACACAGTAATGTTACTATATTCTCCTATAAACACAGTAATGTTACTATATTCTCCTGAAAACACAGTAATGTTACTATATTCTCCTGTAAACACAGTAATGTTACTATATTCTCCTGAAAACACAGTAATGTTACTATATTCTCATCTGAAAACACAGTAATGTTACTATATTCTCCTGTAAACACAGTAATGTCACTATATTCTCCTGAAAACACAGTAATGTTACTATATTCTCCTGAAAACACAGTAATGTTACTATATTCTCCTGTAAACACAGTAATGTTACTATATTCTCCTGAAAACACAGTAATGTTACTATATTCTCCTGTAAACACAGTAATGTCACTATATTCTCCTGAAAACACAGTAATGTTACTATATTCTCCTGTCATCTGAAAACACAGTAATGTTACTATATTCTCCTGTCAACACAGTAATGTTACTATATTCTCATCTGAAAACACAGTAATGTTACTATATTCTCCTGAAAACACAGTAATGTTACTATATTCTCCTGAAAACACAGTAATGTTACTATATTCTCCTGTAAACACAGTAATGTCACTATATTCTCCTCTCATCTGAAAACACAGTAATGTTACTATATTCTCCTGTCATCTGAAAACACAGTAATGTTACTATATTCTCCTGTAAACACAGTAATGTTACTATATTCTCATGAAAACACAGTAATGTTACTATATTCTCCTGAAAACACAGTAATGTTACTATATTCTCCTGAAAACACAGTAATGTTACTATATTCTCCTGTCAACACAGTAATGTTACTATATTCTCATCTGAAAACACAGTAATGTTACTATATTCTCCTGAAAACACAGTAATGTTACTATATTCTCCTGAAAACACAGTAATGTTACTATATTCTCATCTGAAAACACAGTAATGTTACTATATTCTCATCTGAAAACACAGTAATGTTACTATATTCTCCTCTGTAAACACAGTAATGTCACTATATTCTCCTGTCATCTGAAAACACAGTAATGTTACTATATTCTCCTGAAAACACAGTAATGTTACTATATTCTCATCTGAAAACACAGTAATGTCACTATATTCTCCTGTCATCTGAAAACACAGTAATGTTACTATATTCTCCTGTCAACACAGTAATGTTACTATATTCTCCTGAAAACACAGTAATGTTACTATATTCTCCTGTAAACACAGTAATGTCACTATATTCTCCTGAAAACACAGTAATGTTACTATATTCTCCTGAAAACACAGTAATGTTACTATATTCTCCTGTCAACACAGTAATGTTACTATATTCTCCTGAAAACACAGTAATGTCACTATATTCTCATCTGAAAACACAGTAATGTTACTATATTCTCCTGAAAACACAGTAATGTTACTATATTCTCCTGAAAACACAGTAATGTTACTATATTCTCCTGAAAACACAGTAATGTCACTATATTCTCCTGTAAACACAGTAATGTTACTATATTCTCCTGAAAACACAGTAATGTTACTATATTCTCCTGAAAACACAGTAATGTTACTATATTCTCCTGTAAACACAGTAATGTCACTATATTCTCCTGAAAACACAGTAATGTTACTATATTCTCCTGTCAACACAGTAATGTCACTATATTCTCCTGTCATCTGAAAACACAGTAATGTTACTATATTCTCCTGTCAACACAGTAATGTTACTATATTCTCCTGTCATCTGAAAACACAGTAATGTTACTATATTCCCCTGAAAACACAGTAATGTCACTATATTCTCCTGAAAACACAGTAATGTCACTATATTCTCCTGAAAACACAGTAATGTCACTATATTCTCCTGAAAACACAGTAATGTTACTATATTCTCCTGAAAACACAGTAATGTTACTATATTCTCATCTGAAAACACAGTAATGTCACTATATTCTCCTGTCATCTGAAAACACAGTAATGTTACTATATTCTCCTGTCAACACAGTAATGTTACTATATTCTCCTGAAAACACAGTAATGTTACTATATTCTCCTGTAAACACAGTAATGTCACTATATTCTCCTGAAAACACAGTAATGTTACTATATTCTCCTGAAAACACAGTAATGTTACTATATTCTCCTGTCATCTGAAAACACAGTAATGTTACTATATTCTCCTGAAAACACAGTAATGTCACTATATTCTCATCTGAAAACACAGTAATGTTACTATATTCTCCTGAAAACACAGTAATGTCACTATATTCTCCTGTAAACACAGTAATGTTACTATATTCTCCTGAAAACACAGTAATGTTACTATATTCTCCTGAAAACACAGTAATGTTACTATATTCTCCTGTAAACACAGTAATGTCACTATATTCTCCTGTAAACACAGTAATGTTACTATATTCTCCTGAAAACACAGTAATGTTACTATATTCTCCTGTCATCTGAAAACACAGTAATGTTACTATATTCTCCTGTCAACACAGTAATGTCACTATATTCTCCTGTCATCTGAAAACACAGTAATGTTACTATATTCTCCTGTCAACACAGTAATGTTACTATATTCTCCTGTCATCTGAAAACACAGTAATGTTACTATATTCTCCTGAAAACACAGTAATGTCACTATATTCTCCTGAAAACACAGTAATGTCACTATATTCTCCTGAAAACACAGTAATGTCACTATATTCTCCTGAAAACACAGTAATGTTACTATATTCTCCTGTAAACACAGTAATGTTACTATATTCTCCTGAAAACACAGTAATGTCACTATATTCTCCTGTCAACACAGTAATGTCACTATATTCTCCTGAAAACACAGTAATGTCACTATATTCTCCTGTCAACACAGTAATGTCACTATATTCTCCTGTAAACACAGTAATGTTACTATATTCTCCTGAAAACACAGTAATGTTACTATATTCTCCTGAAAACACAGTAATGTTACTATATTCTCCTGAAAACACAGTAATGTTACTATATTCTCCTGAAAACACAGTAATGTTACTATATTCTCCTGTCATCTGAAAACACAGTAATGTTACTATATTCTCCTGTCATCTGAAAACACAGTAATGTTACTATATTCTCCTGAAAACACAGTAAT
This sequence comes from Oncorhynchus nerka, assembly GCF_034236695.1. NCBI lineage: Eukaryota > Metazoa > Chordata > Actinopteri > Salmoniformes > Salmonidae > Oncorhynchus > Oncorhynchus nerka. Next base: position 125,618 of record NW_027040347.1, read on the forward strand.
GTTACTATATTCTCCTGAAAACACAGTAATGTTACTATATTCTCCTGTAAACACAGTAATGTTACTATATTCTCCTGTCATCTGAAAACACAGTAATGTTACTATATTCTCCTATAAACACAGTAATGTTACTATATTCTCCTATAAACACAGTAATGTTACTATATTCTCATCTGAAAACACAGTAATGTTACTATATTCTCCTGAAAACACAGTAATGTTACTATATTCTCCTGAAAACACAGTAATGTTACTATATTCTCCTGAAAACACAGTAATGTTACTATATTCTCCTGTAAACACAGTAATGTTACTATATTCTCCTGAAAACACAGTAATGTTACTATATTCTCCTGAAAACACAGTAATGTTACTATATTCTCCTGAAAACACAGTAATGTTACTATATTCTCCTGTAAACACAGTAATGTTACTATATTCTCATCTGAAAACACAGTAATGTTACTATATGCTCCTCTGAAAACACAGTAATGTTACTATATTCTCCTGAAAACACAGTAATGTTACTATATTCTCCTGAAAACACAGTAATGTTACTATATTCTCCTGAAAACACAGTAATGTTACTATATTCTCCTGAAAACACAGTAATGTTACTATATTCTCCTGTCATCTGAAAACACAGTAATGTTACTATATTCTCCTGAAAACACAGTAATGTTACTATATTCTCATCTGAAAACACAGTAATGTCACTATATTCTCCTGTAAACACAGTAATGTTACTATATTCGCCTGTAAACACAGTAATGTAAGAAGTTGGGTTAAGGTTGTAGAGAATTGTGGTTGGGTTGAATAGAGGTTAGGTTAAGGTTGTGGTTGTATAGAGGTTAGGTCAGGGTTGTATAGAGGTTGGGTTAGGGTTGTGATTGTATAGAGGTTAGGTCAGGGTTGTATAGAGGTTGGGTCAGGGTTGTGGTTGTACAGAGATTAGGTCAGGGTTGTGGTTGTACAGAAGTTCGGTCAGGGTTGTATTGAGGTTGGGTCAGGGTTGTATAGCGGTTAGGTCAGGGTTGTGGTTGTACAGAGGTTAGGCCAGGGTTGTGGTTGTACAGAGGTTAGGTCAGGGTTGAATAGAGGTTGGGTTAAGGTTGTGATAGTACAGAGGTTAGGTCAGGGTTGTATAGAGGTTGGGTTAAGGTTGTGGTTGTACAGAGGTTAGGTCAGGGTTGTGGTTGTACAGAGGTTAGGTCAGGGTTGTATAGAGGTTAGGTCAGGGTTGTGGTTGTACAGAGGTTAGGTCAGGGTTGTATAGAGGTTGGGTCAGGGTTGTGGTTGTGGTTGTACAGAGGTTAGGTCAGGGTTGAATAGAGGTTGGG
>NW_027040347.1:127457-182447 GCF_034236695.1 Oncorhynchus nerka
AGAGTTAAACCTCAACACATAGAAGGGACTGGAGACCGGCCCAAACACCTCAAATACCTGGAGGAGGAGAGAGAGTTAAACCTCAACACATAGAAGGGACTGGAGACCGGCCCAAACACCTCAAATACCTGGAGGGAGAGAGTTAAACCTCAACACATAGAAGGGACTGGAGACCGGCCCAAACACCTCAAATACCTGGAGGAGAGAGAGTTAAACCTCAACACATAGAAGGGACTGGAGACCGGCCCAAACACCTCAAATACCTGGAGGAGAGAGTTAAACCTCAACACATAGAAGGGACTGGAGACCTGCCCAAACACCTCAAATACCTGGAGGAGAGAGAGTTAAACCTCAACACATAGAAGGACTGGAGACCGGCCCAAACACCTCAAATACCTGGAGGAGAGAGAGTTAAACCTCAACACATAGAAGGGACTGGAGACCGGCCCAAACACCTCAAACACCTGGAGGAGAGAGAGTTAAACCTCAACACATAGAAGGGACTGGAGACCGGCCCAAACACCTCAAATACCTGGAGGAGGAGAGAGTTAAACCTCAACACATAGAAGGGACTGGAGACCGGCCCAAACACCTCAAATACCTGGAGGAGAGAGAGTTAAACCTCAACACATAGAAGGGACTGGAGACCGGCCCAAACACCTCAAATACCTGGAGGAGAGAGTTAAACCTCAACACATAGAAGGGACTGGAGACCGGCCCAAACACCTCAAATACCTGGAGGAGAGAGAGTTAAACCTCAACACATAGAAGGGACTGGAGACCGGCCCAAACACCTCAAATACCTGGAGGAGAGAGTTAAACCTCAACACATAGAAGGGACTGGAGACCGGCCCAAACACCTCAAATACCTGGAGGAGAGAGAGTTAAACCTCAACACATAGAAGGGACTGGAGACCGGCCCAAACACCTCAAATACCTGGAGGAGAGAGAGTTAAACCTCAACACATAGAAGGGACTGGAGACCGCCCAAACACCTCAAATACCCGGAGGAGGAGGAGAGTTAAACCTCAACACATAGAAGGGACTGGAGATCGCCCAAACACCTCAAATACCTGGAGGAGAGAGAGAGTTAAACCCTCAACACATGAAGGGACTGGAGACCGGCCCAAACACCTCAAATACCTGGAGGAGAGAGAGTTAAACTCAACACATAGAAGGGACTGAGACCGGCCCAAACACCTCAAATACCTGGAGTGCAGAGTTAAACCCTCAACACATAGAAGGGACTGGAGACCGCCCAAACACCTCAAATACCTGGAGGAGAGAGAGTTAAACCTCAACACATAGAAGGGACTGGAGACCGGCCCAAACACCTCAAATACCTGGAGAGAGAGTTAAACCTCAACACATAGAAGGGACTGAGACCGGCCCCAAAACACCTCAAATACCTGGAGGAGGAGAGAGAGTTAAACCTCAACACATAGAAGGGACTGGAGACCGGCCCAAACACCTCAAATACCTGGAGGAGGAGCTAAACCCTCAACACATAGAAGGGACTGAGACCGCCCAAACACCTCAAACACTGGAGGAGGAGAGCAAACATCAACACATAGAAGGGACAGGAGACCGGCCCAAACACCTCAAAGTTAAACCTGCTAGAAGGGACTGGAGACTCGCACCTCAAACACCTGAGGAGAGAGTTAAACCTCAACACATAGAAGGGACTGGAGACCGGCCCAAACACCTCAAATACCTGGAGGAGAGAGAGTTAAACCTCAACACATAGAAGGGACTGGAGACCGCCCAAACACCTCAAATACCTGGAGGAGGAGAGAGTTAAACCTCAGCACATAGAAGGGCTGAGACCGGCCCAAACACCTCAAATACCTGGAGGAGGAGGAGGTTAAACCTCAACACATAGAAGGGACTGGAGACCGGCCCAAACACCTCAAATACCTGGAGGAGAGAGAGTTAAACCTCAGCACATAGAAGGGACTGGAGACCGGCCCAAACACCTCAAATACCTGGAGGAGAGAGAGTTAAACCTCAACACATAGAAGGGACTGGAGACCGGCCCAAACACCTCAAATACCTGGAGGAGAGAGAGTTAAACCTCAACACATAGAAGGGACTGGGAGGCCCAAACACCTCAAATACCTGGAGGAGAGTTAAGGGACCTCAGCACATAGAAGGGACTGGAGACCGGCCCAAACACCTCAAATACCTGGAGGAGAGAGAGTTAAACCTCAACACATAGAAGGGACTGGAGACCGGCCCAAACACCTCAAATACCTGGAGGAGAGAGTTAAGCCTCAGCACATAGAAGGGACTGGAGACCGGCCCCAAACACCTCAAATACCTGGAGGAGAGAGTTAAACCTCAACACATAGAAGGGACTGGAGACCGGCCCAAACACCTCAAATACCTGGAGGAGGAGGAGAGTTAAACCTCAACACATAGAAGGGACTGGAGACCAGCCCAAACACCTCAAATACCTGGAGGAGAGAGTTAAACCTCAACACATAGAAGGGACTGGAGACCGGCCCAAACACCCTCAAATACCTGGAGGAGGGAGAGTTAAACATCAACACATAGAAGGGACTGAGACCGGCCCAAACACCTCAAATACCTGGAGGAGAGAGAGTTAAACCTCAACACATAGAAGGGACTGGAGACCTGCCCAAACACCTCAAATACCTGGAGGAGGAGAGAGTTAAACCTCAACACATGGAAGGGGGCTGGAGACCGGCCCAAACACCTCAAATACCTGGAGGAGAGAGTTAAACCTCAACACATAGAAGGGACTGGAGACCGGCCCAAACACCTCAAATACCTGGAGGAGAGAGTTAAACCTCAACACATAGAAGGGACTGAGACCTGCCCAAACACCTCAAATACCTGAGGAGGAGGACTGTGGGGGGGTATTCTGAGGGACTCCTCCCGGGACTCTAAGCCCCTCTTACCTGCCCACGGCCAGCCTATCAGAGTTGAAGATGACGCTGTCAGTCCTTCAGAGGGGGCGTGTCCTTCAATGACTCAAATGATCACTGTTGAGGAAACACAACAGTCTGCAAGAGGGGTCAGGGGCATCCAGTCAACAAGAGGGGTCAGGGGCATTCAGTCACCAAGAGGGGTCAGGGGCATTCAGTCACCAAGAGGGTCCTATCAGTCACCAAGAGGGGTCAGGGGGAATTCAGTCACTTCAGAGGGGTCAGGGGTCCAGTCACCAAGATCACTGGGGCATTCAGTCACCAAGAGGGGTCAGGGGGCATTCAGTCAACAAGAGGGTCAGGGGCATTCAGTCACCAAGAGGGTCAGGGGCATTCAGTCACCAAGAGGGGTCAGGGGGCATTCAGTCACCAAGAGGGTCGGGGGCATTCAGTCACCAAGAGGGGTCAGGGGCATTCAGTCACCAAGAGGGGTCGGGGGCATTCAGTCACCAAGAGGGTCAGGAACCATTCAGTCACCAAGAGGGGTCAGGGGCATTCAGTCAACAAGAGGGGTCAGGGGCATTCAGTCACCAAGAGGGTCAGGGGCATTCAGTCACCAAGAGGGGTCAGGGGGAATTCAGTCACCAAGAGGGTCGGGGAATTCAGTCACCAAGAGGGGTCAGGGGCATTCAGTCACCAAGAGGGGTCGGGGGCATTCAGTCACCAAGAGGGGTCAGGGCATTCAGTCACCAAGAGGGTCAGGGGCATTCAGTCACCAAGAGGGGTCGTGGGGCATTCAGTCACCAAGAGGGTCAGGGGCATTCAGTCACCAGAGGGGTCAGGGGCATTCAGTCACCAAGAGGGGTCGGGGCATTCAGTCACCAAGAGGGTCAGGGGCATTCAGTCACCAAGAGGGGTCAGGGGCATTCAGTCACCAAGAGGGTCCTAGGGGGAGGACTAAGCAGCTGTTGGATGATACTGGTCCTAGGGGAGGGACTAACCCAGCTGTTAGATGATACTGGTCCTAGGGGGAGGGACTAACCCAGCTGTTAGATGATACTGGTCCTAGGGGAGGGACTAACCCAGCTGTTGGATGATACTGGTCCTAGGGGGAGGGACTAACCCAGCTGTTGGATGATACTGGTCCTATGGGGGAGGGACTAACCCAGCTGTTGGATGATACTGGTGACTGGTCCTAGGGGAGGGACCAACCCAGCTGTTAGATGATACTGGTGACTGGTCCTAGGGGGAGGGACTAACCCAGCCGTTAGATGATACTGGTGACTGGTCCTAGGGGAGGGACCAACCCAGCTGTTGGATGATACTGGTCCTAGGGAGGGACTAACCCAGCTGTTAGATGATACTGGTGACTGGTCCTAGGGGGAGGGACTAAAGCTGTTAGATGATACTGGTCTAGGGGGAGGACTAACCCAGCTGTTAGATGATACTGGTGACTGATCCTAGATGATACTGGGGGAGGGACTAACCCAGCTGTTAGATGATACTGTGACTGGTCCTAGGGGAGGGACTAACCCAGCTGTTATGACTGGTGACTGGTCCTAGGGAGGGACTAACCCAGCGGTTGGATGATACTGGTGACTGGTCCTAGGGGGGAGGGACTAACCCAGCTGTTGGATGATACTGGTCCTGGGGGAGGGACTAACCCAGCTGTTAGATGATACTGGTGACTGGTCCTAGGGGGAGGACTAACCCAGCTGTTGGATGATACTGGTGACTGGTCCTAGGGGGAGGACTAAACCAGCTGTTAGATGATACTGGTGACTGGTCCTAGGGGGAGGGACTAACCCAGCTGTTGGATGATAATGACTGGTCCTAGGGGAAGGACTAACCCAGCTGTTAGATGATACTGGTGACTGGTCCTAGGGAGGGACTAACCCAGCTGTTAGATGATACTGGTGACTGGTCCTAGGGGGAGGGACTAACCCAGCTGTTGGATGATACTGGTGACTGGTCCTAGGGGAGGGACTAACCCAGCTGTTGGATGATACTGGTGACTGGTCCTAGGGGAGGGACTAACCCAGCTGTTGGATGATACTGGTGACTGGTCCTAGGGGAGGGACTAACCCAGCTGTTAGATGATACTGGTCCTAGGGGAGGGACTAACCCAGCTGTTAGATGATACTGGTGACTGGTCCTAGGGGGAGGGACTAATCCCAGCTGTTGGATGATACTGGTGACTGGTCCTAGGGGAGGGACTAACCCAGCTGTTAGATGATACTGGTCCTGGGGGGAGGGACTAACCCAGCTGTTAGATGATACTGGTGACTGTCCTAGGGGAGGGACTAACAAACCAGCTGTTAGATGATACTGGTGACTGGTCCTAGGGAGGGACTAACCCAGCTGTTAGATGATACTGGTGACTGATCCTAGGGGGAGGGACTAACCCAGCTGTTAGATGATACTGGTGACTGTCCTAGGGGGAGGGACTAACCCAGCTGTTAGATGATACTGGTCCTGGGGGAGGGACTAACCCAGCTGTTAGATGATGACTGGTCCTAGGGGAGGGACCAACTCCAGCTGTTAGATGATACTGGTCCTAGGGGGAGGGACTAACCCAGCTGTTAGATGATACTGGTCTAGGGGGAGGACTAACCCAGCTGTTAGATGATACTGGTCCTAGGGGAGGGACTAACCCAGCTGTTAGATGATACTGGTCCTAGGGGGAGGGACTAACCCAGCTGTTAGATGATACTGGTGACTGGTCCTAGGGGGAGGGACTAACCCAGCTGTTGGATGATACTGGTCCTAGGGGGGAGGGACTAACCCAGCTGTTAGATGATACTGGTGACTGGTCCTAGGGGGAGGGACTAACCCAGCTGTTAGATGATACTGGTGACTGGTCCTAGGGGGAGGGACTAACCCGCCTGTTGGATGATACTGGTGACTGGTCCTAGGGGGACGGACTAACCCAGCTGTTAGATGATACTGGTCCTAGGGGGAGGAACTAACCCAGCTGTTGGATGATACTGGTGACTGGTCCTAGGGGGAGGGACTAACCCAGCTGTTAGATGATACTGGTGACTGGTCCTAGGGGGAGGGACTAACCCAGCTGTTGGATGATACTGGTGACTGGTCCTAGGGGGAGGGACTAACCCGCCTGTTGGATGATACTGGTGACTGGTCCTAGGGGGAGGGACTAACCCGCCTGTTGGATGATACTGGTGACTGGTCCTAGGGGGAGGGACTAACACAGCTGTTGGATGATACTGGTGACTGATCCTAGGGGGAGGGACTAACCCAGCTGTTAGACGATACTGGTGACTGGTCCTAGGGGGAGGGACTAACCCAGCTGTTAGATGATACTGGTGACTGGTCCTAGGGGGGAGGGACTAACCCAGCTGTTGGATGATACTGGTCCTAGGGGGAGGGACTAAACCAGCTGTTGGATGATACTGGTGACTGGTCCTAGGGGGAGGGACTAACCCAGCTGTTGGATGATACTGGTGACTGGTCCTAGGGGGAGGGACTAACCCAGCTGTTGGATGATACTGCGTGACTGGTCCTAGGGAGGGACTAACCCAGCTGTTGGATGATACTGGTGACTGATCTAGGGAGGGACTAACCCAGCTGTTGGATGATACCGGTGACTGGTCCTAGGGGAGGGACTAACCCAGCTGTTGGATGATACTGGTGACTGGTCTAGGGGAGGACTAACCCAGCTGTTGGATGATACTGGTGACTGGTCCTAGGGGGAGGGACTAACCCAGCTGTTGGATGATACTGGTGACTGGTCCTAGGGGGGAGGGACTAACCCAGCTGTTGGATGATACTGGTGACTGATCCTAGGGGCAGTATCTCCGCCTCCTCTGGTAGAACAACCGTCAACTCCTCGACAGCAGGCAACTCCTACACACACAAAACACACATTTCATTTTTTTTTTACGTGAATACGGCGCTCATTTTATTTTTACTCACATGAAGTTCTGAATTTCCACAGTAGAGGCCAGGGGTTAGAGAGAGGCCAGGGGGTTAGAGAGAGGCCAGGGGGTTAGAGAGAGGCCAGGGGTTAGAGAGGCCAGGGGTTAGAGAGAGGCCAGGGGTTAGAGAGAGGCCAGGGGTTAGAGAGAGAGGCCAGGGTTTAGAGAGAGGCCAGGGGTTAGAGAGAGGCCAGGGTTTAGAGGAGGCCAGGGGTTAGAGAGAGGCCAGGGGTTAGAGAGGAGGCCAGGGTTTAGAGAGGCCAGGGGTTAGAGAAGGGCCAGGGGTTAGAGAGGCCAGGGGTTAGAGAGAGCCAGGGGTTAGAGAGGCCAGGGGGGGAATAGGGAGAGAGAGGCCAGGGGTTAGAGAGAGGCCAGGGATAGAGAGGGGCCAGGGGTTAGAGGCCAGGGGTTAGAGAGAGGCCAGGGGTTAGAGAGAGGCCAGGGGATAGAGAGGGGCCAGGGGTTAGAGAGAGGCCAGGGTTAGAGAGAGGCCAGGGGTTAGAGAGAGGCCAGGGTTAGCCAGGGGTTAGAGAGGGGCCAGGATTAGAGAGAGGCCAGGGGTTAGAGAGAGGCCAGGGAATAGAGAGGCCAGGGGTTAGAGAGGGGCCAGGGGTTAGAGAGGGGCCAGGGGTTAGAGGAGGCCAGGGGTTAGAGAGAGGCCAGGGGTTAGAGAGAGGCCAGGGGTTAGAGAGAGGCCAGGGGTTAGAGAGAGGCCAGGGGTTAGAGAGAGGCCAGGGGGTTAGAGAGAGGCCAGGGATAGAGCGAGGCCAGGGGTTAGAGAGAGAACCAGGGGTTAGAGAGAGGTCAGGGAATAGAGAGAGGTCAGGGGGAGAGAGAGGCCAGGGGTTAGAGAGAGGCCAGGGTTAGAGAGGCCAGGGGTTAGAGAGGCCAGGGGGTTAGAGAGAGGCCAGGGGTTAGAGAGAGACCAGGGGGGTTAGAGAGAGGCCAGTGGTTAGAGAGAGGCCAGGGGGGTTAGAGAGAGGCCAGGGGTTAGAGAGAGGCCAGGGGTTAGAGAGAGGCCAGTGGTTAGAGAGAGGCCAGGGTTTAGAGAGGCCAGGGGTTAGAGAGAGGCCAGGGGGTTAGAGAGAGGCCAGGGGTTAGATAGAGGCCAGGGTTTAGAGAGAGGCCAGGGGTTAGAGAGAGGCCAGGGGTTAGAGAGAGGCCAGGGGTTAGAGAGGGGCCAGGGGTTAGAGAGGCCAGGGGTTAGAGAGAGGCCAGGGGGTTAGAGAGAGGCCAGGGGTTAGAGAGGGGCCAGGGGGTTAGAGAGGCCAGGGTTAGAGAGAGGCCAGGGGTTAGAGAGAGGCCAGGGGTTAGCCAGGGGAGAGGGGCCAGGGATTAGAGAGAGGCCAGGGGTTAGAGAGAGGCCAGGGGAATAGAGAGAGGCCAGGGGTTAGAGAGGGGCCAGGGGTTAGAGAGAGGCCAGGGGTTAGAGAGAGGCCAGGGGTTAGAGAGAGGCCAGGGGTTAGAGAGAGGCCAGGGGTTAGAGAGAGGCCAGGGGTTAGAGAGAGAGGCCAGGGGGTTAGAGAGAGGCCAGGGGTTAGCCAGGGGTTAGAGAGGGGCCAGGGGTTAGAGAGAGGCCAGGGGTTAGAGAGAGGCCAGGGAATAGAGAGAGGCCAGGGGTTAGAGAGGGGCCAGGGTTTAGAGAGGGGCCAGGGGGTTAGAGAGAGGCCAGGGGTTAGAGAGAGGCCAGGGGTTAGAGAGAGGCCAGGGGTTAGAGAGGGGCCAGGGGTTAGAGAGAGGCCAGGGGTTAGAGAAAGGCCAGGGGTTAGTTAGAGGTCAGGGTTAGAGGCCAGGGGTTAGAGGCCAGGGGTGCCTCAGGCAGGATCTCATCCAGGGTTTTGATGGAACAGGGTTTCCTTGCCCGACTGAAGCCTTCGTCGTCATCGTCATCTTCATCTGCCTGACCTAACACAACAGCCAGCGTCACACCGGAGGAAGAGGAGTCTGAATCACTGTCTGAGGAGGAGCTGCTGCTGTCCTGCTGGTCCCTGACACCGTCCTGTAGCGTCAGCAGTACCTGGGGGGTCCTGGGGAGGTCCTGGGGGTCCTGGGAGAGGTCCTGAGAGAGGTCCTGAGAGAGGTCCTGGGAGGGGTCCTGGGGGAGGTCCTGGGAGAGGCCCTGAGAGAGGTCCTGGGAGAGGCCCTGAGAGAGGTCCTGGGGGAGACCCTGGGGGAGGTCCTGAGAGGGGTCCTGGGGGAGGTCCTGAGAGGGGTCCTGGGGGAGGTCCTGGGAGAGGTCCTGGGGGAGGTCCTGGGAGAGGTCCTGGGGAAGGTGTGTGGTTCCATCTCCCAGCTCGGAGCCCGAGACAGAGCTGAGATTCTCTGTAACCTCCATCTCCTCTGCTCCTCCCGTTAACTCTCCCAGTAAACGGCTGTCTGAGGTCCCGGAGGTCAGTCCCTGAGGTTCTGTCTCAGCTGTGCTGGTACTGGTACCGTTGTTCAGTTCCTCTCCGTGTGTCTCTGCTGAGCTCTGAAGAACCTCCGGTACCAAAGCCGTCTCCTCTGGTTGGGCCTCCATCCCGTTGCTGGGTAGACTATCACACCTGGGGACAAAGACAGCACAACTACAATGAGCTGGGTAATAGTCACTAGGAAACCACACAGAACGGAGGCTAACAGACGCAAACGGAACAAAGCGAGGGCTAAGAAACGCTTAGGCCTAGTTTTGTTGCAAAAACGTTGTTGTGCTTTGTGCACTAATGAATACACCCCCTGGTTGCCTCACAAACCACAGTGTGGATCTGTACAATCTGGACCTGTATTCTCTGCCCACACAACCACTAAGCAACAAAGTAGCTATCATCTAGTATCTATGGCTCAGTCAAACAGTAACCTGTTCAGTTACCAAACCAGGGTGGAGGAGGTGGAACCGCTCAGAGTGGTGATCTGCTCTGATTGGCTGCAGTGTTGAGTAGTGTGAAGACCGGTAGGTCAGATAGAGGGAGACTTGTTTATGGAGACGATGGTGCTGTTAATGGGATTGGAGAGGATGGGAGTGGCGGTAACCCATGTTGGTGTGGAGGGTAGAGGTCGACCGATTATGATTTTTCAACACCGATACCGATTATTGAGGACCAAAGGCCGATACCGATTAATCGGGGGCAATTAACCCACCGTTCCTAGGCCGTCATTGAAAATAAGAATGTGTTCTTAACTGACTTGCCTAGTTAAATAAAGACTAAATAAAGGTGAAAAAAAATATATATATATATATATATAATAATAATAATAATAATAATAATAATTCAGCAAAATCAGTGTCCAAAAATACAGATTTCCGATTGTTATGAAAACTTGAAATCGGCCGACCTCTAGTTAGGGTCAGGGTTCAGCGGCCGACCTCTAGTTAGGGTCAGGGTTCAGCGGTCGACCTCTAGTTAGGGGTCAGGGTTCAGTGGCCGACCTCTAGTTAGGGGTCAGGGTTCAGCGGCCGACCTCTAGTTAGGGGTCAGGGTTCAGCGGCCGACCTCTAGTTAGGGTCAGGGTTCAGTGGTCATTAATCGGCCGACATCTAATCGTAATAATGACAATTACAACAATACTGAATGAACACTTATTTTTTTTTAACCCCTTTTCTCCCCAATTTCGTGGTATCCAATTGTTGTAGTAGCTACTATCTTGTAGCTATCAACTCCCACGGGCTCGGGAGAGACGAAGGTTGAAAGTCAAGCGTCCTCCGATACACAACCCAACCAGCCGCACTGCTTCTAACACAGCGCATCCAACCCGGAAGCCAGCCGCACCAATGTGTCGGAGGAAACACCGTGCACCTGGCAACCTTGGTTAGCGCACACTGCGCCCGGCCCGCCACAGGAGTCGCTGTTGCGCGATGAGACAAGGACACCCCTACCGACCAAGCCCTCCCTAACCCGGACGACGCTAGGCCAATTGTGCGTCGCCCCACGGACCTCCCGGTCGCGGCCGGTTACGACAGAGCCTGGGCGCGAACCCAGGGATTCTGATGGCACAGCTGGCGCTGCAGTACAGTGCGCTCAACCACTGCGCCACCCAGGAGCTGCTGGCAAACGCACGAAAGTGTTTGAATGAATGCTTACGAGCCTGCTGCTGCCTACCATCGCTCAGTCAGACTGCTCTATCAAATCATAGACATAGTTATAACATAACACATGCTTATGAGCCTGCTGCTGGTGCCTACCACCACTCAGTCAGTCTGCTCTATCAAATCATAGACTTAGTTATAATATAATAACACACAGAAATACGAGCCTTAGGTCGTTAATATGGTCGAATCTGGAAACTATAATTTCGAAAACAAGACGTTTATTCTTTCAGTGAAATACGGAACCGTTACGTATTTTATCTAACGGGTGGCATCCCTAAGTATAAATATTGCTGTTACACCCTTCAATGTTATGTCATAATTATGTAAAATTCTGGCAAATTAATTACGGTCTTTGTTAGGAAGAAATGGTCTTCACACAGTTCGCGACGAGCCAGGCGGCCCAAACTGCTTGGACAGAACGCAAGAGAAGTGACAACTTCCCTAGTGAAAAGAAATTCATGTTAGCAGGCAATATTAACTAAATATGCAGGTGTTGATGTTTATGGTACATTAAGGTGCCACCAACTTCCTGTGGGTTCAATATCAAATGAGGAGAGAATATCCACCGAATATAAAACACATTTCTGCCATTTTACCCCGCCCCATTGGTCAACTACCCCGCCCCATTGGTCAACTACCCAGCCCCATTGGTCAACTACCCCGCCCCATTGGTCAACTACCCCGCCCCATTGGTCAACTACCCCGCCCCATTGGTCAACTAACCAGCCCCATTGGTCAACTACCCAGCCCCATTGGTCAACTAACCAGCCCCATTGGTCAACTACCCCGCCCCATTGGTCAACTAACCAGCCCCATTGGTCAACTACCCCGCCCCATTGGTCAACACCCCGCCTCATTGGTCAACTACCCAGCCCCATTGGTCAACTACCCAGCCCCATTGGTCAACTACCCGGCCCCATTGGTCAACTACCCCGCCCCATTGGTCAACTACCCGGCCCCATTGGTCAACTACCCGGCCCCATTGGTCAACCACCCAGCCCCATTGGTCAACTACCCCGCCTCATTGGTCAACTACCCAGCCCCATTGGTCAACTACCCAGCCCCATTGGTCAACTACCCCGCCTCATTGGTCAACTACCCAGCCCCATTGGTCAACTACCCAGCCCCATTGGTCAACTACCCAGCCCCATTGGTCAACTGCCTCATTGGTCAACTACCCAGCCCCATTGGTCAACTACCCACAACTAGCCTCATTGGTCAACTACCCCGCCCCATTGGTCAACTACCCGCCTCATTGGTCAACTACCCAGCCCCATTGGTCAACTACCCCGCCTCATTGGTCAACTACCCCGCCTCATTGGTCAACTACCCAGCCCCATTGGTCAACTAACCAATATTAGCTAACTTTAGAACTAGCTGGATAGCTAGTATACCAGCCATATATATTGAAAAAAATACATTTTACAATCGGAGTTCATAGCACAGGAGTTAAACTCGTAGTTAGCTAACGTTAGCTGGTCCACTAGTTAATAAAACAGTTATATAGCTTGGTTGGCATTCTCAGAACCAGATAACGTTACTGTTAGTCAGCGTTTTAAAATGTTCCTTGGTATTGTATCACCAATTCTGTATTATACCGGTGGCATTATTACAATGCTGTTTATCATATTGCAAACGTGTAGATGATGGACTTACGTTCGAGTAGTTAAGGCTACAAAGCTGTTCTCTCGGCAGTCTGCTACTCTCAGTAACGTTACTCTGCTGTTCGCAACACGTTTTGATTCGGAAACAACGTGGTCTTGTTGTCTTCCGGGTTGTGGAACCTTTCTTTCGGCCGCCGGAGGAAATGACGGACAGTGTTGTCCGACGGACCAGCAGCATCCGCCGGAGTTGTCAATACAGAACACGTTTTTTCAACCGGTGATCCAACTTCGCACATACAACTAAAACATGGTAAAATTACACTTATTTAACATCCTTAACATGTATCTAGATATGTAGAAATATATTTAGCTAAACCTAGATGTATATAATGTTATAGCGCTCTTACAACCTAGTGAATGTATACTGCAAAAGAATATTAACGCAAAATGCAACAATTTCAACGATTCATGAGTTAGTTAATTTAAGGAAATCAGTCAATTGAAATAAATAAATTAAGCACTAATCTATGGATCTCACGTGACTTTCACAAGCACCAAGTCTAGGACTTGCCTAGTTCAATAAAAAACAGGTCCTAAGGCTTCTTAACAGCTTCCAGCCCCCCACTATTTGCATTGAATACTCATTTTTTTACGCTGCTGTTCCTCGCTGTTTATTACGTAGTCACGTTACCCCTACCTACATATTACCTCGACTAACCTATACCCCCCGCAGATAGACTCAGTATTGGTATTTTTTTTTACTTTAGTTTATTTATTAAATATTTTCGTCACTCTTATTTTACTTAAGCTTTTAAGTAAGTATTTCACATGACTGAGCAGGAGCGCAGTGATTGGTGGGCCTGGGAGGGCTCAGCCAATCAGAATGAGTTTTCCCCACAAAGGGCTTTATTACAGACAGAAATACTCCTCAGTTTCATCAGCTGTCCGGGTGGCTGGTCTCAGACGATCTCACAGGTGAAGAACCCGGATGTGGAGGTCCTGGGCTGGTGTGGTTACACGTGGTCTGGCGTGGTTACACGTGGTCTGGCGTGGTTACACGTGGTCTGGCGTGGTTACACGTGGTCTGGCGTGGTTACACGTGGTCTGCGGTTGTGATGCCGGTTGGACGTACTGCCAAATTCTCTAACATGACGTTGGAGGTGGCTTATGGTAGAGAAATTAACATTAAATTCTCAGGCAACAGCCCTGGAGGAAATTTCAGCATGTGAATTACACGCTCCCTCAAAACTTCAGACATCTGTGGTGTTGTGTGACAAAACTTCATATTTTAGAGTGACCTTTTATTGTCCCCAGCACAAGGTGCACCTGTGTAATGATCGTGCCGTTTAATCGGCTTCTTGATATGCCACACCTGTCAGCTGGATGGATTATCTTGGCAAAGGAGAAAGACTCACTAACTGGGAAATACGCTTTCTTGCGTATGGACATTTCTAGGATCTTTTATTTCAGTTAATGAAACATGGTACAAACACTTTACATGTTGCGTTTATATTTTAGTTCAGTATAGAATAATGCAAGACAGTGTTCTAACAGTCGTGTGTGTGTGTGTGTGTGTGTAGCCGAAGGCGGGAAAGGTAAACCAACTCAGAAGGAGAAGGTGTGTCATCCCTATAGCAGGAAAGCTGCTTACTTGGCCAGCCAGGAGACGTCTGGGAAAGAAGGAGAGGTAAGGAGGGAGGGAGATGGTTTGTGTTTTGAACAGAGAGGATCCTGTATATTGTTATATATTTATAAAGTTAAGTGTGTATCTCTGCCTCCAGACAAAAGAGTGAGAAGGCCACTCGTCTCAACAGCATTGGTGAGTCTGACAGTCTGTTACTACTATTACTGTGTTACTGTACGACTGTTACTGAACATCTGCTGTCTCAGTCACTGCCTGTCACCAAGGGAGTACCCCAAGGCTCGATCCTAGGCCCCACACTCTTCTAAATTTGCATCAACAACATAGCTCAAGCAGTAGGAAGCGCTCTCATCCAATTATATGCATATTTTTTTTATTTCACCTTTATTTAACTAGGCAAGTCAGTTAAGAACAAATTCTTATTTACAATGTGACCTACCACAAGGCAAAAGGCCTCCTGCGGGACGGGGCTCTCCATGATTGAGTCTTTGAATGAAGAGATGGAGATAAAACTGTCCGGTTTGAGTGTTTGTTGCAGCTCGTTCCAGCGCAGCGAACTGAAAGAGGAGCGAACCAGGGATGTGTGTGCTTTGGGGACCTTTAACAGAATGTGACTGGCAGAACGGATGTTGTATGTGGAGGATGAGGGCTGCAGTAGATATCTCAGATAGGGAGTGAGGCCTCAGAGGGTTTTATAAATAAGTATCAACCAGTGGGTCTTGTGACAGGTAAACAGAGATGACCAGTTTACAGAGGAATATAGAGAGCAGTGATGTGTCCTATAAGGAGCATTGGTGGTAAATCTGATGGCAGTGGTAAAGAACATCTAGCCCCGCTCGAGAGCACCCTTACTTGCCTGTGTATAAACGATGTCTTCGTAATCTAGCATGTGTAGGCTGGTCAACTGAATCAGGGTTAGTTTGGTAGCAGGGGTTAAAGAGGAGCGATTACGATGGAGGAAACCAAGTCTAGATTTAAACTTAGCCTGCAGCTTTGATATGTGCTGAGAGAAGGACAGTGTACCGTCTAGCCATATTCCCAAGTACTTGTATGAGGAGACTACCTCAAGCTCTAAACTCTCAGATGTAGTAATCACACCTGTGGGGAGAGGGGCATTCTTCTTACCAAACCACATGACCTTTGTTTTGGAGGTGTTCAGAACAAGGGCAGAGAAAGCTTGTTGAACACAGAGAGCAGTACAGAGGTGTTCAGAACAAGGTTAAGGGCAGAGAAAGCTTGTTGAACACAGAGAAAGCTTGTTGAACACAGAGAAAGCTTGTTGAACACAGAGAAAGCTTGTTGAACACAGAGAAAGCTTGTTGAACACAGAGAAAGCTTGTTGAACACAGATAATGTTTTGTTGTAGAGCGTTTAACACCAAATCTCTTAATTCAAAGACTCAGTCGTGGACACTCTTACTGACAATTGTGGCTGCACGTGATGTATTGTTCTCTCTACCTTCTTCCTTTTGTGCTGTTGTCTATGTTTGTATCGTGTTTTGTGCTGCTACCATGTTGTTGTGCTGCTACCATGTTGTTGTGTTGCTATCATATTTATTTGTTGTGTTGTGGTGCTACCATGTTGTTGTGGTGCTACCATGTTGTTGTGTTGCTATCATGTTGTTGTCATGTTGTGGTGCTACCATGTTGTTGTGTTGCTATCATGTTGTTGTCATGTTGTATTTGCTATCATGTTGTTATGTTGTGATGCTATCATGTTGTTATGTTGCTATCATGTTGTTGTCATGTTGTGTTGCTATCATGTTGTCATGTTGTGGTGCTACCATGTTGTTGTGTTGCTATCATGTTATTTGTCATGTTGTGTTGCTATCATGTTGTCATGTTGTGGTGCTACCATGTTGTTGTGTTGCTATCATGTTGTTGTCATGTTGTGTTGCTATCATGTTGTTATGTTGTGATGCTACCATGTTGTGTTGCTACATGTTGTGTTACCATGTTGTTGTCATGTTGTGTTGCTACCATGTTGTGTTGCTACCTTGTTGTTGTCATGTTGTGGTGCTACCATGTTGTGTTGCTACCTTGTTGTTGTCATGTTGTGGTGCTACCATGTTGTTGTGTTGCTATCATGTTGTTGTCATGTTGTGTTGCTACCATGTTGTTGTCATGTTGTGCAGCTACCATGTTGTTGTCATGTTGTGATGTTGTGTTCCTACCTTGTTGTTGTCATGTTGTGGTGCTACCATGTTGATGTTGTGTTCCTACCTTGTTGTTGTCATGTTGTGGTGCTACCATGTTGTCATGTTGTGCTGCTACCATGTTGTTGTCATGTTGTGGTGCTACCATGTTGTTGTGATGC
Source organism: Oncorhynchus nerka (assembly GCF_034236695.1). Classification (NCBI taxonomy): domain Eukaryota; kingdom Metazoa; phylum Chordata; class Actinopteri; order Salmoniformes; family Salmonidae; genus Oncorhynchus; species Oncorhynchus nerka. The sequence goes on from NW_027040347.1 coordinate 143,912, forward strand.
TACCATGTTGTTGTCATGTTGTGCTGCTACCATGTTGTCATGTTGTGTTGCTACATGTTGTGTTGTTACCGTGTTGTTGTCATGTTGTGCTGCTACCATGTTGTTGTCATGTTGTGTTGCTACATGTTGTGTTGTTACCGTGTTGTTGTTATGTTGTGCTGCTACCATGTTGTTGTCATGTTGTGATGCTACCATGTTGTCATGTTGTGTTGCTACATGTTGTGTTGTTACCGTGTTGTTGTCATGTTGTGCTGCTACCATGTTGTTGTCATGTTGTGTTGCTACCATGTTGTGTTGTTACCGTGTTGTTGTCATGTTGTGCTGCTACCATGTTGTTGCCATGTTGTGTTGCTACATGTTGTGTTGTTACCGTGTTGTTGTCATGTTGTGATGCTACCATGTTGTTGTCATGTTGTGGTGCTACCATGTTGTCATGTTGTAATGCTACCATGTTGTTGTCATGTTGTGTTGTTGTCATGTTGTGCTGCTACCATGTTGTTGTCATGTTGTTCTTCTACCATGTTGTGCTGCTACCATGTTGTGCTGCTACCATGTTGTTGTCATGTTGTGATGCTACCATGTTGTTGTCATATTACAGTAGTTAGTATATTCAGATAGCTAGGTGGGACAACCACATTACAGTAGTTAGTATATTCAGATAGCTAGGTGGGACAACCACATATCACAGTAGTTAGTATATTCAGATAGCTAGGTGGGACAACCACATATCACAGTAGTTAGTGTATTCAGATAGCTAGGTGGGACAACCACATATCACAGTAGTTAGTATATTCAGATAGCTAGGTGGACAACCACATATCACAGTAGTTAGTATATTCAGATAGCTAGGTATCACAGGACAACCACATATCACAGTAGTTAGTATATTCAGATAGCTAGGTGGACAACCACATATCACAGTATATTCAGATAGCTAGGTGGACAACCACATATCACAGTATATTCAGATAGCTAGGTGGACAACCACATATCACAGTATATTCAGATAGCTAGGTGGGACAACCACATATCACAGTAGTTAGTATATTCAGATAGCTAGGTGGACAACCACATATCACAGTAGTTAGTATATTCAGATAGCTAGGTGGACAACCACATATCACAGTAGTTAGTATATTCAGATAGCTAGGTGAGACAACCACATATCACAGTATATTCAGATAGCTAGGTGGACAACCACATATCACAGTATATTCAGATAGCTAGGTGGACAACCACATATCACAGTATATTCAGATAGCTAGGTGGACAACCACATATCACAGTATATTCAGATAGCTAGGTGGGACAACCACATATCACAGTATATTCAGATAGCTAGGTGGACAACCACATATCACAGTAGTTAGTATATTCAGATAGCTAGGTGGACAACCACATATCACAGTAGTTAATATATTCAGATAGCTAGGTGGACAACCACATATCACAGTAGTTAGTATATTCAGATAGCTAGGTGGGACAACCACATATCACAGTAGTTAGTATATTCAGATAGCTAGGTGGGACAACCACATATCACAGTAGTTAGTATATTCAGATAGCTAGGTGGGACAACCACATATCACAGTAGTTAGTATATTCAGATAGCTAGGTGAGACAACACATATCACAGTAGTTAGTATATTCAGATAGCTAGGTGGACAACCACATATCACAGTATATTCAGATAGCTAGGTGGACAACCACATATCACAGTATATTCAGATAGCTAGGTGGACAACCACATATCACAGTAGTTAGTATATTCAGATAGCTAGGTGGACAACCACATATCACAGTAGTTAGTATATTCAGATAGCTAGGTGGACAACCACATATCACAGTATATTCAGATAGCTAGGTGAGACAACCACATATCACAGTAGTTAGTATATTCAGATAGCTAGGTGGACAACCACATATCACAGCTAGTTAGTATATTCAGATAGCTAGGTGGACAACCACATATCACAGTAGTTAGTATATTCAGATAGCTAGGTGGACAACCACATATCACAGTAGTTAGTATATTCAGATAGCTAGGTGGACAACCACATATCACATTAGTTAGTATATTCAGATAGCTAGGTGGACAACCACATATCACAGTATATTCAGATAGCTAGGTGGACAACCACATATCACAGTAGTTAGTATATTCAGATAGCTAGGTGGACAACCACATATCACATTAGTTAGTATATTCAGATAGCTAGGTGGGACAACCACATATCACAGTAGTTAGTATATTCAGATAGCTAGGTGGACAACCACATATCACAGTAGTTAGTATATTCAGATAGCTAGGTGGACAACCACATATCACAGTAGTTAGTATATTCAGATAGCTAGGTGGACAACCACATATCACAGTAGTTAGTATATTCAGATAGCTAGGTGGGACAACCACATATCACAGTAGTTAGTATATTCAGATAGCTAGGTGGGACAACCACATATCACAGTAGTTAGTATATTCAGATAGCTAGGTGGACAACCACATATCACAGTAGTTAGTATATTCAGATAGCTAGGTGGACAACCACATATTACAGTAGTTAGTATATTCAGATAGCTAGATGGGACAACCACATATCACAGTATATTCAGATAGCTAGGTGGACAACCACATATCACAGTAGTTAGTATATTCAGATAGCTAGATGGGACAACCACATATCACAGTATATTCAGATAGCTAGGTGGACAACCACATATCACAGTAGTTAGTATATTCAGATAGCTAGGTGGACAACCACATATCACAGTAGTTAATATATTCAGATAGCTAGGTGGACAACCACATATCACAGTAGTTAGTATATTCAGATAGCTAGGTGGACAACCACATATCACAGTAGTTATATATTCAGATAGCTAGGTGGACAACCACATATCACAGTAGTTAGTATATTCAGATAGCTAGGTGGACAACCACATATCACAGTATATTCAGATAGCTAGGTGGGACAACCACATATCACAGTAGTTAGTATATTCAGATAGCTAGGTGGACAACCACATATCACAGTAGTTAGTATATTCAGATAGCTAGGTGGGACAACCACATATCACAGTATATTCAGATAGCTAGGTGGACAACCACATATCACAGTATATTCAGATAGCTAGGTGGACAACCACATATCACAGTAGTTAGTATATTCAGATAGCTAGGTGGGACAACCACATATCACAGTATATTCAGATAGCTAGGTGGACAACCACATATCACAGTAGTTAGTATATTCAGATAGCTAGGTGGACAACCACATATCACAGTAGTTAATATATTCAGATAGCTAGGTGGACAACCACATATCACAGTAGTTAGTATATTCAGATAGCTAGGTGGACAACCACATATCACAGTAGTTAATATATTCAGATAGCTAGGTGGACAACCACATATCACAGTAGTTAGTATATTCAGATAGCTAGGTGGACAACCACATATCACAGTAGTTAGTATATTCAGATAGCTAGGTGGACAACCACATATTACAGTAGTTAGTATATTCAGATAGCTAGGTGGGACAACCACATATCACAGTAGTTAGTATATTCAGATAGCTAGGTGAGACAACCACATATCACAGTAGTTAGTATATTCAGATAGCTAGGTGGACAACCACATATCACAGTATATTCAGATAGCTAGGTGGACAACCACATATCACAGTATATTCAGATAGCTAGGTGGACAACCACATATCACAGTATATTCAGATAGCTAGGTGAGACAACCACATATCACAGTAGTTAGTATATTCAGATAGCTAGGTGGACAACCACATATCACAGTATATTCAGATAGCTAGGTGGGACAACCACATATCACAGTAGTTAGTATATTCAGATAGCTAGGTGGACAACCACATATCACAGTAGTTAGTATATTCAGATAGCTAGGTGGGACAACCACATATCACAGTAGTTAGTATATTCAGATAGCTAGGTGGACAACCACATATCACAGTAGTTAGTATATTCAGATAGCTAGGTGAGACCACCACATATCACAGTATATTCAGATAGCTAGGTGGGACAACCACATATCACAGTAGTTAGTATATTCAGATAGCTAGGTGGTACAACCACATATTACAGTATATTCAGATAGCTAGGTGGGACAACCACATATCACAGTAGTTAGTATATTAAGATAGCTAGGTGGACAACCACATATCACAGTAGTTAGTATATTCAGATAGCTAGGTGGACAACCACATATCACAGTAGTTAGTATATTCAGATAGCTAGGTGGACAACCACATATCACAGTATATTCAGATAGCTAGGTGGGACAACCACATATCACAGTAGTTAGTATATTCAGATAGCTAGGTGGACAACCACATATCACAGTAGTTAGTATATTCAGATAGCTAGGTGGGACAACCACATATCACAGTAGTTAGTATATTCAGATAGCTAGGTGAGACAACCACATATCACAGTAGTTAGTATATTCATATAGCTAGGTGGACAACCACATATTACAGTAGTTAGTATATTCAGATAGCTAGGTGGACAACCACATATCACAGTAGTTAGTATATTCAGATAGCTAGTTGAGACAACCACATATCACAGTATATTCAGATAGCTAGGTGGACAACCATATCACAGTAGTTAGTATATTCAGATAGCTAGGTGGACAACCACATATCACAGTATATTCAGATAGCTAGGTGGGACAACCACATATCACAGTAGTTAGTATATTCAGATAGCTAGGTGGGACAACCACATATCACAGTAGTTAGTATATTCAGATAGCTAGGTGGACAACCACATATCACAGTAGTTAGTATATTCAGATAGCTAGGTGAGACAACCACATATCACAGTAGTTAGTATATTCAGATAGCTAGGTGGACAACCACATATCACAGTAGTTAGTATATTCAGATAGCTAGATGGACAACCACATATCACAGTAGTTAGTATATTCAGATAGCTAGGTGAGACAACCACATATCACAGTAGTTAGTATATTCAGATAGCTAGGTGGACAACCACATATCACAGTATATTCAGATAGCTAGGTGGACAACCACATATCACAGTATATTCAGATAGCTAGGTGGACAACCACATATCACAGTAGTTAGTATATTCAGATAGCTAGGTGGACAACCACATATTACAGTAGTTAGTATATTCAGATAGCTAGGTGGGACAACCACATATCACAGTAGTTAGTATATTCAGATAGCTAGGTGGACAACCACATATCACAGTATATTCAGATAGCTAGGTGAGACAACCACATATTACAGTAGTTAGTATATTCAGATAGCTAGGTGGGACAACCACATATCACAGTAGTTAGTATATTCAGATAGCTAGATGGACAACCACATATCACAGTAGTTAGTATATTCAGATAGCTAGGTGGACAACCATATCACAGTATATTCAGATAGCTAGGTGAGACAACCACATATCACAGTATATTCAGAGGGTTTTATTGTCTGTGTGTGTTGATGAGTACAACGGTAGGGTGTACCCCCTCTTACCTTTTATTGTCTGTGTGTGTTGATGAGTACAACGGTAGGGTGTACCCCCTCTTACCTTTTATTGTCTGTGTGTGTTGATGAGTACAACAGGTAGGGTGTACCCCCTCTTACCTTTTATTGTCTGTGTGTGTAGGTGATAAGCTGCAGTGGTTTCAGAGCCAGCTGGACTCTGAGAAGACAGAGTTCACCAAACAGGACGCCTGTCACATCATAGAGAGGTCAGTACCCGTGTCTATATTCACCAAACAGGACACCTGTCACATCATAGAGAGGTCAGTACCCGTGTCTATATTCACCAAACAGGACACCTGTCACATCATAGAGAGGTCAGTACCCGTGTCTATATTCACCAAACAGGACACCTGTCACATAGAGAGGTCAGTACCCGTGTCTATATTCACCAAACAGGACACCTGTCACATCATAGAGAGGTCAGTACCCGTGTCTATATTCACCAAACAGGACACCTGTCACATCATAGAGAGGTCAGTACCCGTGTCTATATTCACCAAACAGGACACCTGTCACATCATAGAGAGGTCAGTACCCGTGTCTATATTCACCAAACAGGACACCTGTCACATCATAGAGAGGTCAGTACCCGTGTCTATATTCACCAAACAGGACGCCTGTCACATCATAGAGAGGTCAGTACCCGTGTCTATATTCACCAAACAGGACACCTGTCACATCATAGAGAGGTCAGTACCCGTGTCTATATTCACCAAACAGGACACCTGTCACATCATAGAGAGGTCAGTACCCGTGTCTATATTCACCAAACAGGACACCTGTCACATAGAGAGGTCAGTACCCGTGTCTATATTCACCAAACAGGACGCCTGTCACATCATAGAGAGGTCAGTACCCGTGTCTATATTCACCAAACAGGACACCTGTCACATCATAGAGAGGTCAGTACCCGTGTCTATATTCACCAAACAGGACGCCTGTCACATCATAGAGAGGTCAGTACCCGTGTCTATATTCACCAAACAGGACACCTGTCACATAGAGAGGTCAGTACCCGTGTCTATATTCACCAAACAGGACACCTGTCAAATCAAATCAAATCAAATTTTATTTGTCACATACACATGGTTAGCAGATGTTAAGAGGTCAGAGTGTAGCGAAATGCTTGTGCTTCTAGTTCCGACAATGCAGTGATAACCAACAAGTAATCTAACTAACAATTCTAAAACTACTGTCTTATACACAGTGTAAGGGGATAAATAATATGTACATAAGGATATATGAATGAGTGATGGTACAGAGCAGCAAACAGTAGATGGTATCGGTACAGTATATACATATGAGATGAGTATGTAGACAAACAAACAAAGTGGCATAGTTAAAGTGGCTAGTGATACATGTATTACATAAGGATGCAGTCGATGATGTAGAGTACAGTATATACGTATGCATATGAGATGAATAATGTAGGGTAAGTAACATTATATAAGGTAGCATTGTTTAAAGTGGCTAGTGATATATTTACATCATTTCCCATCAATTCCCATTATTAAAGTGGCTGGAGTTGGGTCAGTGTCAATGACAGTGTGTTGGCAGCAGCCACTCAATGGTGGCTGTTTAACAGTCTGATAGCCTTGAGATAGAAGCTGTTTTTCAGTCTCTCAGTCCCAGCTTTGATGCACCTGTACTGACCTCGCCTTCTGAATGATAGCGGGGTGAACAGGCAGTGGTTCGGTGGTTGATGTCCTTGATGATCTTTATGGCCTTCCTGTAACATCGGGTGGTGTAGGTGTCCTGGAGGGCAGGTAGTTTGCCCCGGTGATGCGTTGTGCAGACCTCACTACCCTCTGGAGCCTTACGGTTGAGGGCGGAGCAGTTGCCGTACCAGGCGGTGATACAGCCCGCCAGGATGCTCTCGATTGTGCATCCAAACAGACACCTGAGTGCTTTTGGTGACAAGTCGAATTTCTTCAGCCTCCTGAGGTTGAAGAGGCGCAGCCTTCTTCACGACGCTTGTCAGTGTGAGTGGACCAATTCAGTTTGTCTGTGATGTGTATGCCGAGGAACTTAAAACTTGCTACCCTCTCCACTACTGTTCCATCGATGTGGATAGGGGGGTGTTCCCTCTGCTGTTTCCTGAAGTCCACAATGTCACATAGAGAGGTCAGTACCCGTGTCTATATTCACCAAACAGGACGCCTGTCACATCATAGAGAGGTCAGTACCCGTGTCTATATTCACCAAACAGGACACCTGTCACATAGAGAGGTCAGTACCCGTGTCTATATTCACCAAACAGGACACCTGTCACATCACATAGAGAGGTCAGTACCCGTGTCTATATTCACCAAACAGGACACCTGTCACATCACATAGAGAGGTCAGTACCCGTGTCTATATTCACCAAACAGGACACCTGTCACATCACATAGAGAGGTCAGTACCCGTGTCTATATTCACCAAACGGGACACCTGTCACATCATAGAGAGGTCAGTACCCGTGTCTATATTCACCAAACAGGACACCTGTCACATCACAGAGAGGTCAGTACCCGTGTCTATATTCACCAAACAGGACACCTGTCACATAGAGAGGTCAGTACCCGTGTCTATATTCACCAAACAGGACACCTGTCACATAGAGAGGTCAGTACCCGTGTCTATATTCACCAAACAGGACACCTGTCACATCATAGAGAGGTCAGTACCCGTGTCTATATTCACCAAACAGGACACCTGTCACATAGAGAGGTCAGTACCCGTGTCTATATTCACCAAACAGGACACCTGTCACATCATAGAGAGGTCAGTACCCGTGTCTATATTCACCAAACAGGACACCTGTCACATCATAGAGAGGTCAGTACCTGTGTCTATATTCACCAAACAGGACACCTGTCACATCATAGAGAGGTCAGTACCTGTGTCTATATTCACCAAACAGGACACCTGTCACATAGAGAGGTCAGTACCCGTGTCTATATTCACCAAACAGGACACCTGTCACATAGAGAGGTTCAGTACCCGTGTCTATATTCACCAAACAGGACACCTGTCACATCATAGAGAGGTCAGTACCCGTGTCTATATTCACCAAACAGGACACCTGTCACATAGAGAGGTGTCAGTACCCGTGTCTATATTCACCAAACAGGACACCTGTCACATCATAGAGAGGTCAGTACCCGTGTCTATATTCACCAAACAGGACACCTGTCACATCATAGAGAGGTCAGTACCCGTGTCTATATTCACCAAACAGGACACCTGTCACATCATAGAGAGGTCAGTACCCGTGTCTATATTCACCAAACAGGACACCTGTCACATAGAGAGGTCAGTACCCGTGTCTATATTCACCAAACAGGACACCTGTCACATCATAGAGAGGTCAGTACCCGTGTCTATATTCACCAAACAGGACACCTGTCACATCATAGAGAGGTCAGTACCCGTGTCTATATTCACCAAACAGGACACCTGTCACATCATAGAGAGGTCAGTACCCGTGTCTATATTCACCAAACAGGACACCTGTCACATAGAGAGGTCAGTACCCGTGTCTATATTCACCAAACAGGACACCTGTCACATCATAGAGAGGTCAGTACCCGTGTCTATATTCACCAAACAGGACACCTGTCACATAGAGAGGTCAGTACCCGTGTCTATATTCACCAAACAGGACACCTGTCACATAGAGAGGTCAGTACCCGTGTCTATATTCACCAAACAGGACACCTGTCACACATAGAGAGGTCAGTACCCGTGTCTATATTCACCAAACAGGACACCTGTCACATAGAGAGGTCAGTACCCGTGTCTATATTCACCAAACAGGACACCTGTCACATCATAGAGTCATACCCTGTCTATATTCACCAAACAGGACACCTGTCTCATTTGACAGTCTAGACCAGAAATGACTTCTTTAAAAGTCAGTGTTGTCAAATACACAAACAAACCCTGTAAACATTGAAGTAAATACAGTTTTATTCACCCAAACAGGACACCTGTCACATCATGCTAAATTAGTAGATATTACTGCACTGTTGTCTAGAAACAAACAGGACACCTTTCACATAGAGAGGTCACTGCACTGTCTATATTCAGAAACACAAGCATCTGAATCTGCCTGTCACATACCTTTACTAAATCAGTACCCGTGTCTATATTCACCAAACAGGACACCTGTAGAAACACAAGCATCTGAAGCTAAATTAGTACCCGTGATATTCACTGTTGGAGCTAGAAAACAGGACACCTGTCACATTTAGTCAGTACCCTGTTGTCTAGAAATTCACAAACAGGATCACCTGTCACCTTTATCTAAATTCAGATACCCTGCACTGTTGGAGCTAGAAACACAAGCATCTGAATCTGGTCTTACACCTTTACTAAATTAGTATATATTACCCTGTTCTAGAATTCACCAAACAGGACACTGAATCTGTCTTAACCTTTACTAAATTACCCGTGTATATATTACTGCACTGTTCTAGAAAACAAGGACACCTTCAGCATAGTAGGTCAGTACGTGTCTATATTCACCAAACAGGACACCTGTCACATTTAGCTAGATATTACTGCACTGTTGGAGCTAGAAACACAAGCATTTAGCTAGATATTATTGCACTGTTGGAGCAGAAACACAAGCATTTAGTTAGATATTACTGCACTGTTGGAGCTAGAAACACAAGACATTTAGTTAGATACTACTGCACTGTTCAGCTAGGAACACAAGCATTTAGTTAGATACTACTGCACTGTTGGAGCTAGAAACACAGCATCTGAATCCTGTCTTTACTAAAGTCAGTACCCGTGTCTATATTACACCTGTTAAACTAGGAACACAAGCATTTAGTTAGATCACACTGCACTGTTGGAGCTAGGTCTAATTCACAAACATTTAGCTAGATATTATTGCACTGTTGGAGCTAGGAACACAAGCATCTGAATCTGCTGTCTTAACCTTTACTAAATTAGTATATATTACTGCACTGTTGGAGCTAGAAACACAAGCATTAAACTAGGTGTAACTATACTGTTGGAGCAGAAAGACAAACATTTAACTAGGTATTTTATTTGTTAAACTTTTATTTAACTAGGCAAGTCAGTTAAGAACAAATTCTTATTTTCAATGGGAACAGTGGGTTAACTGCCTGTTCAGGGGCAGAACGACAGATGTGTACCTTGTCAGCTCAGGGATTTGAACTTGCAACCTTTCGGTTACTGGCCCAACGCTCTAACCACTAGGCTACCCTACTGTAGGAGCTAGAAACACAAGCATTTAGCTAGATATTACTATACTGTTGGAGCTAGAAACACAAGCATTTAGCTAGGTATTACTATACTGTTGGAGCTGGAAACACAAGCATTTAGCTAGGTATTACTATACTGTAGGAGCTAGAAACACAAGCATTTAGCTAGATATTACTATACTGTTGGCCAGGTACAGCTCTGTTCAGCTGTAGTGGGACTAGGGCAAAGCAGTTAGCTAGGTTACTGCTCTGTTTCAGCTGTCGTGGGACTAGAAACAGTTAAGTTACTGCTCTGTTTCAGCTGTCGTGGGACTAGGGCAAAAGCAGTTAGCTAGGTTACTGCTCTGTTTCAGCTGTCGTGGGACTAAGGGTCAGTAAGCATTAGCCAGGTAATGCTCTGTTTCAGCTAGTGGGATCAGGGCAAAAGCACACCTTACTAGGTTACTGTCTGTTTCAGGACACCTGTCACATAGAGTGGGACTAGGGCAAAGCAGTTAGTAGGTAATGCTCTGTTTCAGCTGTAATGGTACTAGGGCAAACAGTTAGCTAGGTTACTGCTCTGTTTCAGCTGTAGAGGGACTAGGAAAGCCTGTTAGCTAGGTTACTGCTCTGTTTCAGCTTGTCTAGGGCAAAGCAGTTAACTAGGTTACTGCTCTGTTTCACTGTAGTGGGACTAGGGCAAAGCAGTTAGCTAGGTTACTGCTCTGTTTCAGCTGTCGTGGGACTAGGGCAAAGCAGTTAGCTAGGTTACTGCTCTGTTCAGCTGTAGTGGGACTAGGGCAAAGCAGTTAGCTAGGTTACTGCTCTGTTTCAGCTCTCGTGGGACTAGGGCAACGCAGTTAGCTAGGTTACTGCTCTGTTTCAGCTGTAGTGGGACTAGGGCAAAGCAGTTAGCTAGGTTACTGCTCTGTTTCAGCTGTCGTGGGACTAGGGCAAAGCAGTTAGCTAGGTTACTGCTCTGTTTCAGCTGTCGTGGGACTAGGGCAAAGCAGTTAGCTAGGTTACTGCTCTGTTTCAGCTGTCGTGGGACTAGGGCAAAGCAGTTAGCCAGGTAATGCTCTGTTTCAGCTGTAGTGGGACTAGGGCAAAGCAGTTAGCTAGGTTACTGCTCTGTTTCAGCTGTCGTGGGACTAGGGCAAAGCAGTTAGCTAGGTAATGCTCTGTTTCAGCTGTAATGGTACTAGGGCAAAGCAGTTAGCTAGGTTACTGCTCTGTTTCAGCTGTAGAGGGACTAGGGCAAAGCAATTAGCTAGGTTACTGCTCTGTTTCAGCTGTAGTGGGACTAGGGCAAAGCAGTTAGCTAGGTTACTGCTCTGTTTAGCTAGTGGGAGGGAAACACAAGCAGTTGCTAGGTTACTGCTCTGTTTCAGCTGTCGTGGGACTAGGGCAAAGCAGTTAGCTAGGTTACTGCTCTGTTCAGCTGTAGTGGGACTAGGGCAAAGCAGTTAGCTAGGTTACTGCTCTGTTTCAGCTCTCGTGGGACTAGGGCAACGCAGTTAGCTAGGTTACTGCTCTGTTTCAGCTGTAGTGGGACTAGGGCAAAGCAGTTAGCTAGGTAATGCTCTGTTTCAGCTGTAGTGGGGCTAGGGCAAAGCAGTTAGCCAGGTAATGCTCTGTTTCAGCTGTAGTGGGACTAGGGCAAAGCAGTTAGCTAGGTTACTGCTCTGTTTCAGCTGTAGTGGGACTAGGGCAAAGCAGTTAGCTAGGTTACTGCTCTGTTTCAGCTGTAGTGGGACTAGGGCAAAGCAGTTAGCTAGGTAATGCTCTGTTTCAGCTGTAGTGGGACTAGGGCAAAGCAGTTAGCTAGGTACTGCTCTGTTCAGCTGTAGTGGGACTAGGGCAAAGCAGTTAGCTAGGTTACTGCTCTGTTTCAGCTGTAGTGGGACTAGGGCAAAGCAGTTAGCTAGGTTACTGCTCTGTTCAGCTGTAGTGAGACTGGGGCAAAGCAGTTAGCTAGGTAATGCTCTGTTCAGCTGTTGTGGGACTAGGGCAAAGCAGTTAGCTAGGTAATGCTCTGTTTCAGCTGTAGTGGGACTAGGGCAAAGCAGTTAGCTAGGTTACTGCTCTGTTTCAGCTGTAGTGGGACTAGGGCAAAGCAGTTAGCTAGGTACTGCTCTGTTTCAGCTGTAGTGGGACTAGGGCAAAGCAGTTAGCTAGGTTACTGCTCTGTTTCAGCTGTAGTGAGACTGGGGCAAAGCAGTTAGCTAGGTTACTGCTCTGTTTCAGCTGTCGTGGGACTAGGGCAAAGCAGTTAGCTAGGTAATGCTCTGTTTCAGCTGTAGTGGGCTTAGGGCAAAGCAGTTAGCTAGGTAATGCTCTGTTTCAGCTGTAGTGGGACTAGGGCAAAGCAGTTGGCTAGGTAATGCTCTGTTCAGCTGTAGTGGGACTAGGGCAAAGCAGTTCGCTAGGTAATGCTCTGTTCAGCTGTCGTGGGACTAGGGCAAAGCAGTTAGCTAGGTTACTGCTCTGTTCAGCTGTCGTGGGACTAGGGTAAAGCAGTTAGCTAGGTTACTGCTCTGTTTCAGCTGTCGTGGGACTAGGGTAAAGCAGTTAGCTAGGTTACTGCTCTGTTTCAGCTGTCGTGGGACTAGGGTAAAGCAGTTCGCTAGGTTACTGCTCTGTTCAGCTGTCGTGGGACTAGGGCAAAGCAGTTAGCTAGGTTACTGCTCTGTTCAGCTGTCGTGGGACTAGGGCAAAACAGTTAGCTAGGTTACTGCTCTGTTTCAGCTGTCGTGGGCAGCCTAGCTGCTTGGAGAAGGAGGTGTTTCCTGTACCCTTGAGGGACATGCAGACAGGGACTGTCGTGGGCAGCCTAGCTGCTTGGAGAAGGAGGTGTTTCCTGTACCCTTGAGGGACATGCAGACAGGGACTGTCGTGGGCAGCCTAGCTGCTTGGAGAAGGAGGTGTTTCCTGTACCCTTGAGGGACATGCAGACAGGGAACTGTCGTGGGCAGCCTAGCTGCTTGGAGAAGGAGGTGTTTCCTGTACCCTTGAGGGACATGCAGACAGGGACTGTCGTGGGCAGCCTAGCTGCTTGGAGAAGGAGGTGTTTCCTGTACCCTTGAGGGACATGCAGACAGGGACTGTCGTGGGCAGCCTAGCTGCTTGGAGAAGGAGGTGTTTCCTGTACCCTTGAGGGACATGCAGACAGGGAACTGTCTGTGGGCAGCCTAGCTTTGGAGAAGGAGGTGTTTCCTGTACCCTGTGAGGGACATGCAGACAGGAACACGTGGGCAGCCTAGCTGCTTGGAGAAGGAGGTGTTTCCTGTACCCTTGAGGGACATGCAGACAGGGACTGTCGTGGGCAGCCTAGCTGCTTGGAGAAGGAGGTGTTTCCTGTACCCTTGAGGGACATGCAGACAGGGAACTTTGGGCAGCCTAGCTGCTTGGAGAAGGAGGTGTTTCCTGTACCCTTGAGGGACATGCAGACAGGGCTGTCGTGGGCAGCCTAGCTGCTTGGAGAAGGAGGTGTTTCCTGTACTTGAGGGACATGCAGACAGGGACTGTCGTGGGCAGCCTAGCTGCTTGGAGAAGGAGGTGTTTCCTGTACCCTGAGGGACATGCAGACAGGGAACTGTCGTGGGCAGCCTAGCTGCTTGGAGAAGGAGGTGTTTCCTGTACCCTTGAGGGACATGCAGACAGGGACTGTCGTGGGCAGCCTAGCTGCTTGGAGAAGGAGGTATTTCCTGTTTGAGGGACATGCAGTGGGACTCGTGGGCAGCCTAGCTGCTTGGAGAAGGAGGTGTTTCCTGTACCCTTGAGGGACATGCAGACAGGGCTGTCTGTGGGAAGAGGCCTAGCTGCTTGGAGAAGGAGGTGTTTCCTGTACCCTTGAGGGACATGCAGACAGGGACGTGGGCAGCCTAGCTGCTTGGAGAAGGAGGTGTTTCCTGTACCCTTGAGGGACATGCAGACAGGGACTGTTGGGCAGCCTAGCTGCTGTTTCCTTCTTGAGGGACATGCAGACAGGGACTGTCGTGGGCAGCCTAGCTGCTTGGAGAAGGAGGTGTTTCCTGTACCCTTGAGGGACATGCAGACAGTTGTCGTGGGCAGCCTAGCTGCTTGGAGAAGGAGGTGTTTCCTGTACCCTTGAGGGACATGCAGACAGGACTGTCGTGGGCAGCCTAGCTGCTTGGAGAAGGAGGTGTTTCCTGTACCCTTGAGGGACATGCAGACAGGGACTGTCGTGGGCAGCCTAGCTGCTTGGAGAAGGAGGTGTTTCCTGTACCCTTGAGGGACATGCAGACAGGGACTGTCGTGGGCAGCCTAGCTGCTTGAGAAGGAGGTGTTTCCTGTACCCTTGAGGGACATGCAGACAGGGACTGTCGTGGGCAGCCTAGCTGCTTGGAGAAGGAGGTGTTTCCTGTTTGAGGGACATGCAGACAGGGACTGTCGTGGGCAGCCTAGCTGCTTGGAGAAGGAGGTGTTTCCTGTACCCTTGAGGGACATGCAGACAGGGACTGGTCGTGGGCAGCCTAGCTGCTTGGAGAAGGAGGTGTTTCTGTACCCTTGAGGGACATGCAGTGGGACTAGGGCAGCCTAGCTGCTTGGAGAAGGAGGTGTTTCTGTTTGAGGGACATGCAGACAGGGACTGTAGGGCAACCTAGCTGCTTGGAGAAGGAGGTGTTTCCTGTACCCTTGAGGGACATGCAGACAGGGACTGTCGTGGGCAGCCTAGCTGCTTGAGAAGGAGGTGTTTCCTGTTTGAGGGACATGCAGACAGGGACTGTCGTGGGCAGCCTAGCTGCTTGGAGAAGGAGGTGTTTCCTGTACCCTTGAGGGACATGCAGACAGGGACTGTCGTGGGCAGCCTAGCTGCTTGGAGAAGGAGGTGTTTCCTGTACCCTTGAGGGACATGCAGACAGGGACTGTCGTGGGCAGCCTAGCTGCTTGGAGAAGGAGGTGTTTCCTGTACCCTTGAGGGACATGCAGACAGGGACTGTCGGGGCAAAGCTGCTTGGAGAAGGAGGTGTTTCCTGTACCCTTGAGGGACATGCAGACAGGGACTGTCGTGGGCAGCCTAGCTGCTTGGAGAAGGAGGTGTTTCCTGTACCCTTGAGGGACATGCAGACAGGGACTGTCGTGGGCAGCCTAGCTGCTTGGAGAAGGAGGTGTTTCCTGTACCCTTGAGGGACATGCAGACAGGGACTGTCGTGGGCAGCCTAGCTGCTTGGAGAAGGAGGTGTTTCCTGTACCCTTGAGGGACATGCAGACAGGGACTGTCGTGGGCAGCCTAGCTGCTTGGAGAAGGAGGTGTTTCCTGTACCCTTGAGGGACATGCAGACAGGGACTGTCGTTGGCAGCCTAGCTGCTTGGAGAAGGAGGTGTTTCCTGTACCCTTGAGGGACATGCAGACAGGGACTGTCGTGGGCAGCCTAGCTGCTTGGAGAAGGAGGTGTTTCCTGTACCCTTGAGGGACATGCAGACAGGGACTGTCGTGGGCAGCCTAGCTGCTTGGAGAAGGAGGTGTTTCCTGTACCCTTGAGGGACATGCAGACAGGGACTGCGTGGGCAGCCTAGCTGCTTGGAGAAGGAGGTGTTTCCTGTACCCTTGAGGGACATGCAGACAGGGACTGTCGTGGGCAGCCTAGCTGCTTGGAGAAGGAGGTGTTTCCTGTACCCTTGAGGGACATGCAGACAGGGACTGTCGTGGGCAGCCTAGCTGCTTGGAGAAGGAGGTGTTTCCTGTACCCTTGAGGGACATGCAGACAGGGACTGTCGTGGGCAGCCTAGCTGCTTGGAGAAGGAGGTGTTTCCTGTACCCTTGAGGGACATGCAGACAGGACTGTCGTGGGCAGCCTAGCTGCTTGGAGAAGGAGGTGTTTCCTGTACCCTTGAGGGACATGCAGACAGGGACTGTCGTGGGCAGCCTAGCTGCTTGGAGAAGGAGGTGTTTCCTGTACCCTTGAGGGACATGCAGACAGGGACTGTCGTGGGCAGCCTAGCTGCTTGGAGAAGGAGGTGTTTCCTGTACCCTTGAGGGACATGCAGACAGGGACTGTCGTGGGCAGCCTAGCTGCTTGGAGAAGGAGGTGTTTCCTGTACCCTTGAGGGACATGCAGACAGGGACTGTCGTGGGCAGCCTAGCTGCTTGGAGAAGGAGGTGTTTCCTGTACCCTTGAGGGACATGCAGACAGGGACTGTCGTGGGCAGCCTAGCTGCTTGGAGAAGGAGGTGTTTCCTGTACCCTTGAGGGACATGCAGACAGGGACTGGTGGGCAGCCTAGCTGCTTGAGAAGGAGGTGTTTCCTGTACCCTTGAGGGACATGCAGACAGGGACTGTCGTGGGCAGCCTAGCTGCTTGGAGAAGGAGGTGTTTCCTGTACCCTTGAGGGACATGCAGACAGGGACTGTCGTGGGCAGCCTAGCTGCTTGGAGAAGGAGGTGTTTCCTGTACCCTTGAGGGACATGCAGACAGGGACTGTCGTGGGCAGCCTAGCTGCTTGGAGAAGGAGGTGTTTCCTGTACCCTTGAGGGACATGCAGACAGGGACTGTCGTGGGCAGCCTAGCTGCTTGGAGAAGGAGGTGTTTCCTGTACCCTTGAGGGACATGCAGACAGGGACTCGTGGGCAGCCTAGCTGCTTGGAGAAGGAGGTGTTTCCTGTACCCTTGAGGGACATGCAGACAGGGACTGTCGTGGGCAGCCTAGCTGCTTGGAGAAGGAGGTGTTTCCTGTACCCTTGAGGGACATGCAGACAGGGACTGTCGTGGGCAGCCTAGCTGCTTGGAGAAGGAGGTGTTTCCTGTACCCTTGAGGGACATGCAGACAGGGACTGTCGTGGGCAGCCTAGCTGCTTGGAGAAGGAGGTGTTTCCTGTACCCTTGAGGGACATGCAGACAGGGACTGTCGTGGGCAGCCTAGCTGCTTGGAGAAGGAGGTGTTTCCTGTACCCTTGAGGGACATGCAGACATCGTGGGCAGCCTAGCTGCTTGGAGAAGGAGGTGTTTCCTGTACCCTTGAGGGACATGCAGACAGGGACTGTCGTGGGCAGCCTAGCTGCTTGGAGAAGGAGGTGTTTCCTGTACCCTTGAGGGACATGCAGACAGGGACTGTCGTGGGCAGCCTAGCTGCTTGGAGAAGGAGGTGTTTCCTGTACCCTTGAGGGACATGCAGACAGGGACTGTCGTGGGCAGCCTAGCTGCTTGGAGAAGGAGGTGTTTCCTGTACCCTTGAGGGACATGCAGACAGGGACTGTCGTGGGCAGCCTAGCTGCTTGGAGAAGGAGGTGTTTCCTGTACCCTTGAGGGACATGCAGACAGGGACTGTCGTGGGCAGCCTAGCTGCTTGGAGAAGGAGGTGTTTCCTGTACCCTTGAGGGACATGCAGACAGGGACTGTCGTGGGCAGCCTAGCTGCTTGGAGAAGGAGGTGTTTCCTGTACCCTTGAGGGACATGCAGACAGGGACTGTCGTGGGCAGCCTAGCTGCTTGGAGAAGGAGGTGTTTCCTGTACCCTTGAGGGACATGCAGACAGGGACTGTCGTGGGCAGCCTAGCTGCTTGGAGAAGGAGGTGTTTCCTGTACCCTTGAGGGACATGCAGACAGGGACTGCTTGGAGAAGGAGGTTACTGCTCTGGGCAGCCTAGCTGCTTGGAGAAGGAGGTGTTTCCTGTACCCTTGAGGGACATGCAGACAGGGACTGTCGTGGGCAGCCTAGCTGCTTGGAGAAGGAGGTGTTTCCTGTACCCTTGAGGGACATGCAGACAGGGACTGTCGTGGGCAGCCTAGCTGCTTGGAGAAGGAGGTGTTTCCTGTACCCTTGAGGGACATGCAGACAGGGACTGTCGTGGGCAGCCTAGCTGCTTGGAGAAGGAGGTGTTTCCTGTACCCTTGAGGGACATGCAGACAGGGACTGTCGTGGGCAGCCTAGCTGCTTGGAGAAGGAGGTGTTTCCTGTACCCTTGAGGGACATGCAGACAGGGACTGTCTTGGGCAGCCTAGCTGCTTGGAGAAGGAGGTGTTTCCTGTACCCTTGAGGGACATGCAGACAGGGACTGTCGTGGGCAGCCTAGCTGCTTGGAGAAGGAGGTGTTTCCTGTACCCTTGAGGGACATGCAGACAGGGACTGTCGTGGGCAGCCTAGCTGCTTGGAGAAGGAGGTGTTTCCTGTACCCTTGAGGGACATGCAGACAGGGACTGTCGTGGGCAGCCTAGCTGCTTGGAGAAGGAGGTGTTTCCTGTACCCTTGAGGGACATGCAGACAGGGACTGTCGTGGGCAGCCTAGCTGCTTGGAGAAGGAGGTGTTTACCCTTGAGGGACATGCAGACAGGGACTGTGTGGGCAGCCTAGCTGCTTGGAGAAGGAGGTGTTTCCTGTACCCTTGAGGGACATGCAGACAGGGACTGTCGTGGGCAGCCTAGCTGCTTGGAGAAGGAGGTGTTTCCTGTACCCTTGAGGGACTTTTGAAATGTTTGGATATTTTTTTTGTACATGTGATTGGTGGATTCAAATAAAGTGTTTAAAATGTGTGTGTGTGTTTATGTGTTTATGTGTGTGTGTGTTTATGTGTGTGTGTGTGTGTTTATGTGTGTGTATCACTGTGTGTGTGTGTGTGTGTAGGTACCTGCAGAGGTTTGACGGGGAGTTGGACCAGATAGAGCTGGTGAACGGGATCAAAGGTCGTCAGGGTCGTCTCCATGGCAGCAGGGAGACCGTCATCAAACAGACTGTAGAGAGAGAGACCGCTCTGTACCATGGCAACGGCTTCGGTCAGTCACACACACACACACAAAATGATACACACACGCACAGTGATACACACACACACACACACAGTGATACACACACACACAAAATGATACATACACACACAGTGATACACACACACACACACACAGTGATACACACACACACACACACAGTGATACACACACACACACACACACACACACACACACGGTGACACACACACACACAGTGATACACACACACACATACACACACAGTGATACACACACACACACACACACAGTGATACACACACAGTGATACACACACACACACGGTGACACACACACACGCAGTGATACACACACACACACACACACACAGTGATACACACACATACACACACAGTGATACACACACACACACACACACACACACACACACACACAGTGATACACACACATACACACACAGTGATACACACACACAGTGATACACACACACACACACACACACAGTGATACACACACACACGGTGATACACACACATACACACACAGTGATACACACACACACAGTGACACACACACACACATACACACACAGTGATACACACACACACACGGTGATACATACACACACGGTGATACACACACACACACAGAACCCTGACAGTGTGTTCCTCTTCTCTCCTCAGAGATTCCAGACATCATCAACTCTAAACATCTCAAGACCTTCAGGTGAGACGACCAATGACAACCCAACTCTGGCTAGAGCAGGAATCTGATTAGTTTGTGTCAGTAGAGCTGTGATCTGATTGGTTGTTGCCAGTAGAGCTGTGATCTGATTGGTTGTTGTCAGTAGAGCTGTGATGATTCATGAAAAACAGCTCTATTCGTTATATTTACCTCAAACATTCTCTCACCTGATTGGTTGATTCTGTTGTGGTTCGTTCCTTGTCAATCATTGGCTCATTGGTGAAATTAGCGTTCAGACAATATCTTTAAGAAACCTTTATTAATTCAATTGCAGACAGAAGTTGACAACGGGAACATAGCAACCATGTTTCCAGAGTAATTTCTGCAAAATAGAAAAGGGATTTGAGTTGTTTTATTATTCCTGCAGTAATATATCTTAGTGATGTCACTGCCTACGTCATTACCTTCTACTCATGAGACCAAGCCCATGCCACCGCAGCTTATAGAAACAGTCGTTTCAGTGTTATCTAAAGGCTCAGCAGGAAATGTCCCCAAGTTGATTTATAGTGGAGTGTCTGACTAGTCTCTCATCTCTCAGACACTGCAGAGTTCTGTCTCACAGTCACACGTCTCTCAGACACTGCAGAGTTCTGTCTCTGTCACACGTCTCTCAGACACTGCAGAGTTCTGTCTCTCAGTCACACGTCTCTCAGACACTGCAGAGTTCTGTCTCAGTCACACGTCTCTCAGACACTGCAGAGTTCTGTCTCAGTCACACGTCTCTCAGACACTGCAGAGTTCTGTCTCTCAGTCACACGTCTCTCAGACACTGCAGAGTTCTGTCTCAGTCACACGTCTCTCAGACACTGCAGAGTTCTGTCACAGTCACACGTCTCTCAGACACTGCAGAGTTCTGTCTCAGTCACACGTCTCTCAGACACTGCAGAGTTCTGTCTCACAGTCACACGTCTCTCAGACACTGCAGAGTTCTGTCTCACAGTCACACGTCTCTCAGACACTGCAGAGTTCTGTCTCAGTCACACGTCTCTCAGACACTGCAGAGTTCTGTCACACAGTCACACGTATCTCAGACACTGCAGAGTTCTGTCTCACAGTCACACGTCTCTCAGACACTGCAGAGTTCTGTCTCTCAGTCACACGTCTCTCAGACACTGCAGAGTTCTGTCTCAGTCACACGTCTCTCAGACACTGCAGAGTTCTGTCTCAGTCACACGTCTCTCAGACACTGCAGAGTTCTGTCTCAGTCACACGTCTCTCAGACACTGCAGAGTTCTGTCACAGTCACACGTCTCTCAGACACTGCAGAGTTCTGTCTCTCAGTCACACGTCTCTCAGACACTGCAGAGTTCTGTCTCAGTCACACGTCTCTCAGACACTGCAGAGTTCTGTCTCAGTCACACGTCTCTCAGACACTGCAGAGTTCTGTCTCTCAGTCACACGTCTCTCAGACACTGCAGAGTTCTGTCTCTCAGTCACACGTCTCTCAGACACTGCAGAGTTCTGTCTCACAGTCACACGTCTCTCAGACACTGCAGAGTTCTGTCTCAGTCACACGTCTCTCAGACACTGCAGAGTTCTGTCTCAGTCACACGTCTCTCAGACCGTTTTCTTTAGAAGAGGCAGAGACTAGAAATAAACTGTGGAACAATATTAAACCTTTTATCATGAATATATATATTGTTAATCTGTAGTCCAGGACCCTATAAATGTAGTGGGGGAGGGGTCTTATAGCCCCTCCCCTTCTATTAATACAACATAATCAATCATTTGGTACAGCCCCTATCATGACCCCTAGGTGAACCCAACAGTTCCATGGTTCTGAGCTGTGATTGGATGATTCCATGGTTCTGAGCTGTGATTGGATGATTCCATGGTTCTGAGCTGTGATTGGATGATTCCATGGTTCTGAGCTGTGATTGGATGATTCCATGGTTCTGAGCTGTGATTGGATGATTCCATTGTTCTGAGCTGCGATTGGATGATTCCATGGTTCTGAGCTGCGATTGGATGATTCCATGGTTCTGAGCTGCGATTGGATGATTCCATTGTTCTGAGCTGGGATTGGATGATTCTATTGTTCTGAGCTGGGATTGGATGATTCCGTGGTTTTGAGCTGGGATTGGATGATTCCATTGTTCTGAGCTGTGATTGGATGATTCCATTGTTCTGAGCTGTGATTGGTTGGTTTCAGGGAGTGGAGCGGCGATCTAAAGAAGCTTCCCAACATCAAGATGAGGAAGTTCTCTTCCCGAGGGACGGAAAGAACAGGAGGAGGAGAGGAGACCGCTGGAGGAGAGGAGGAGGAGACCGCTGGAGGAGAGGAGGAGGAGGAGACCGCCGGAGGAGAGGAGGAGGAGGCCTTAATGAAGGACTCAGATTCAGACACCCAGGAAGATGCCCCATAATGCTTTGCATGTTAGAACTCTGGGGATGTCAGCCATACTACCTGACTGGGGTTAAGACAACCTGTGTGTGTGTGTGTGTGTGTGTGTGTGTGTGTGTGTGTCCCAATACAGACATCTAATAAACCTAAATACAGACCGATACTGTTGTTCTGTTTCATTGAAGAGACTCTTTAAACATAGAAATTAGAGTGTGTCCGTTGCTGTGTTCAAGGCAACTTGGAACTAGGAAACTCTGAAATGTTCAACCTGGAAACCCTTTATGTTTGAGATCAGAGGATCAATAGGAAGCTCCCAGCAAAATAAAAGTAAGCACATCTTTACTCTGAGGTTCTGAGTTGTCTTGAACATGGCTAGTTTGTGTCCAGTCAGTAACTCCACTATACGGGTTGTATCCAGTCAGGTTGTACCCAGTCAGGTTGTACCTAGTCAGGTTGTACCCAGTCAGGTTGTATCCAGTCAGGTTGTACCCAGTCAGGTTGTATCCAGTCAGGTTGTATCCAGTCAGGTTGTACCCAGTCAGGTTGTACTCAGTCAGGTTGTATCCAGTCAGGTTGTATCCAGTCAGGTTGTACCCAGTCAGGTTGTATCCAGTTAGTTTCATTGTGTCAGTAACTCCACTATAAAGGTTGTATCCAGTCAGGTTGTATCCAGGTTGTATCCAGTCAGGTTGTATCCAGGTTGTATTCAGTCAGGTTGTACCCAGTCAGGTTGTGTCCAGTCAGGTTGTATTCAGTCAGGTTGTACCTAGTCAGGTTGTATTCAGTCAGGTTGTACCTAGTCAGGTTGTATTCAGTCAGGTTGTATCCAGTCAGGTTGTACCTAGTCAGGCTGTATCCAGTCAGGTTGTATCCAGTCAGGTTGTAACCAGTCAGGTTGTACCCAGTCAGATTGTATCCAGTCAGGTTGTATCCCAGTCAGGTTGTATCCAGTCAGGTTGTACCTAGTCAGGTTGTATCCAGTCAGGTTGTACCTAGTCAGGTTGTATCCAGTCAGGTTGTATCCAGTCAGGTTGTACCTAGTCAGGTTGTATCCAGTCAGGTTGTATCCAGTCAGGTTGTACCTAGTCAGGTTGTACCCAGTCAGGTTGTGTCAGTAACTCCACTATAAAGGTTGTAGCCTTCTGAAAGTATTCAGACCCGTGTGAAGTTGCTGGATGTTGGCGAGACCTGGAACGCGCTGTCTTACCCGTCGATCCAGAGCATCCCAAACATGCTCAGTGGATGATGTGTCTGCTGAGGATGCAGGTCATGGAAGAACTGGGACATTTTCAGTTTCCAGGAATGTAGTCCAGAACCTTGTGACACGGGGCCGCGCATTATCATGCTGAAACATGAGGTGATGAATGGCACGACAATGGACCTCAGAATCTCGCCACGGTATCTCTGTTCATTCAAATTGGCATCGATAAAATGCAATTGTGTTCGTTTATGCCTGGCCATAACCCCACTGCCACCATGGGGCACTCTGTTCACAACGTTGACATTGGCAAACCGCTCGCCCACACGACGCCATACACCTGGTCTGAGGTTGTGAGGCCGGTTGGACGTACTGCCAAATTCTCTAAAACAACGTTGGAGATGGCTTATGGTAGAGAAATGAACATGCAATTATTTGCTGGACATTCCTGCACGTTCCCTCAAAACTTGAGACATCTGTGGCATTGTGTTGTGTTACAAAACTGCATATTTTAGAGTGACCTTTTAATTGTCCCCCAGCACAAGGTGCACTTGTGTAATAATCATGCTGTTTAATCAGCTTCTTGATATGCCACACCTGTCAGGTGGATGGATTATCTTGGCAAAAGAGAAATGCTCACCAACAGGGATGTAAACAAATTAGTGCACAACATTTGAGAGAAACACGCTTTTTGTGCGTGAAGAACATTTCTGGGATATTTTATTTCAGCTCATGAAACATGGGACCAACACTTTACATGTTGTGTTTATATTTTAGTATAGAAAAGGTTATTTTTGGTTGTAATGGTGACTTCTAGAGACAGGCAGGCAGGCAGACAAACAGGCAGGCAGACAGACAGACAGAGACCTCTTCAGATAGACTTGTAGACATCATAGTGACAGACAGAAAGAAAGACAGCTCTTCAGATAGACGTCATAGTGACAGACAGACAGCTCTTCAGATAGACTTCTAGACATCATAGTGACAGACAGACAGCTCTTCAGATAGACGTCATAGTAACAGACAGACAGCTCTTCAGATAGACATCATAGTGACAGACAGACAGCTCTTCAGATAGACTTCTAGACGTCATAGTGACAGACAGACAGCTCTTCAGATAGACGTCATAGTGACAGACAGACAGCTCTTCAGATAGACGTCATAGTGACAGACCGGGACCTTTAATACCACAGTTCTATCCTGTCCAGCAGAGAGAGTAAACA
The DNA here is from genome assembly GCF_034236695.1 of Oncorhynchus nerka. Lineage (NCBI taxonomy): Eukaryota > Metazoa > Chordata > Actinopteri > Salmoniformes > Salmonidae > Oncorhynchus > Oncorhynchus nerka. The sequence goes on from NW_027040347.1 coordinate 168,865, forward strand.
CTAACGTAAATAAATATGGGTTAGGGTTAGGGTTAGGGTTAGGGTTAGGGGTTAGGGTTAGGGGTTAGGGTTAGGGTTAAGGGTTAGGGTTAGGGTTAAGGGTTAAGGGTTAGGGTTAAGGGTTAGGGGTTAGGTTTAGGGTTAAGGGTTAGGGTTAGGGTTAGGTCCAGAGTTCTATGCTGTCCAGCAGAGAGAGACTAAATACCAACGTAAATAAATATGCTCTATGACTCTAACCCTCCTCCTGGAGAGCTGCAAGGTGTGCAGGGTTTTGTTCCAGCCCTTGAACACTTGGTTCTACGCATCAGCTACTCCTCAGGCTGTTTATATTGAATACTGAGAGAGTATAACAGACGCTCTGATTGGCTAATCTACAGCTGCTTCTATAACAGACGCTCTGATTGGCTAATCTACAGCTGCTTCTATAACAGATACTCTTATTGGCTACGTCACATTATGACTCTTTGGTGTGCTGGGCTCTGATAGGCTATAGGGAGGGTGCATTACCAAGAGCTGTGTGTGTGTGTGTTTGTGTGTGTGTGTCAGACGGGGTTTTCCTCCGAGAGGTCGGAGTCCATCTGGATAACCTCGGGGGCGGGGCCTATCGGGACTTCCACGGCCTCAGGGTGATTCCCATTGGCCAGCGCGGCGTTGGTGGGCGGCGGCTTCTCGGGGCAGTTCTGCACAGTGATGATGCGATTGAAGGCTTTGAGTCGTCTCCATAGCAACCAGTACACTTTACACTGGACGTACATGAACACCAGTCCGCCTGACATGCCTATCGCCACGATGACCAGCTTCATCCAGAACGGCCACTCCAACACACCTAGAGAGAGAGAGAGGTGTAGAGGTAGAGAGAGAGAGAGGTAGAGAGAGAAAGGTGTAGAGGTAGAGAGAGAGAGGGGTGTAAAGGTAGAGAGAGAGAGGGGTGTAGAGGTAGAGAGAGAGAGGTGTAGAGAGAGAGAGGTGTAGAGGTAGAGAGAGAGGGGTGTAAAGGTAGAGAGAGGGAGAGGTGTAGAGGTAGAGAGAGAGAGGGGTGTAAAGGTAGAGAGAGAGGGGTGTAGAGGTAGAGAGAGGTAGAGAGCGAGAGAGGTAGAGAGAGAGAGGGGTGTAAAGGTAGAGAGAGAGGGGTGTAGAGGTAGAGAGAGAGAGAGAGGTGTAGAGGTAGAGAGAGAGAGAGGTGTAGAGGTAGAGAGAGGTGTGTAAAGGTAGAGGGAGAGAGGTAGAGAGAGAGGGGTGTAGAGGTAGAGAGAGAGGTGTAGAGGTAGAGAGGTAGAGAGAGAGAGAGAGGTGTAGAGGTAGAGAGAGGTGTGTAAAGGTAGAGGGAGAGAGAGAGAGAGAGGGGTATAGAGGTAGAAAGAGAGAGAGAGGTGTAGAGGTAGAGAGGGAGACAGAGGTAGAGAGAGAGACAGAGAGAGACAGACAGAGAGAGGCAGACAGAGAGGTAGAGAGACAGAGAGAGACAGAGAGGTAGAGAGAGAGACAGATAGAGGTAGAGACAGACAGAGACAGATAGAGACAGAGAGAGACAGACAGAGAGGTAGAGAGAGAGAGAGACAGACAGAGAGGTAGAGAGAGACAGAGAGAGGTGTAAAGGTAGAGAGAGACAGACAGAGAGAGGTAGAGAGACAGACAGAGAGAGGTAGAGAGAGGTAGAGAGACAGAGAGAGGTAGAGAGAGGTAGAGAGACAGACAGAGAGAGGTAGAGAGAGGGAGAAAGAGAGAGAGAGAGAGAGACAGAGAGAGAGGGAAAGAGAGACAGAGAGAGGTAGAGAGAGAGACAGACAGAGAGAGGTAGAGAGAGAGACAGACAGAGAGGTAGAGAGACAGAGAGAGACAGACAGAGAGAGGTAGAGAGACAGAGAGAGACAGATACAGAGAGAGGTAGAGAGACAGACAGAGAGAGGTAGAGAGACAGAGAGAGACAGAGAGGTAGAGAGAGAGACAGATAGAGGTAGAGACAGACAGAGACAGATAGAGACAGAGAGAGACAGACAGAGAGGTAGAGAGAGACAGAGAGAGGTAGAGAGACAGAGAGAGGTGTAAAGGTAGAGAGAGACAGACAGAGAGAGGTAGAGAGACAGACAGAGAGAGGTAGAGAGACAGAGAGAGGTAGAGAGAGGTAGAGAGACAGACAGAGAGAGGTAGAGAGAGGGAGAAAGAGAGAGAGGTAGAGAGAGAGACAGACAGAGAGAGGTAGAGAGACAGAGAGAGGTAGAGAGAGAGACAGACAGAGAGGTAGAGAGACAGAGAGAGACAGACAGAGAGAGACAGACAGAGAGAGGTAGAGAGACAGAGAGAGACAGATACAGAGAGAGGTAGAGAGGTAGAGAGACAGAGAGAGACAGACAGAGAGAGGTAGAGAGACAGAGAGAGACAGACAGAGAGAGGTAGAGAGACACAGACATATACATACACAGGTTAGTTATGTCTACCCAGTGGGAAACAGAGAGATTGTGTGTGTCTGTGTTTGATACCAGAGGCCTCCTTACCCTCAGCAGTGTAGTACTTCATCACTGATATTCTCCACAGGTCGTCTGAAAACACAGTAATGTTACTATATTCTCCTATAAACACAGTAATGTTACTATATTCTCCTGAAAACACAGTAATGTTACTATATTCTCCTGTAAACACAGTAATGTTACTATATTCTCATCTGAAAACACAGTAATGTTACTATATTCTCCTGAAAACACAGTAATGTCACTATATTCTCCTGAAAACACAGTAATGTTACTATATTCTCCTGTAAACACAGTAATGTTACTATATTCTCATCTGAAAACACAGTAATGTTACTATATTCTCCTGAAAACACAGTAATGTTACTATATTCTCATCTGAAAACACAGTAATGTCACTATATTCTCCTGAAAACACAGTAATGTCACTATATTCTCCTGAAAACACAGTAATGTTACTATATTCTCCTGAAAACACAGTAATGTTACTATATTCTCATCTGAAAACACAGTAATGTTACTATATTCTCCTCTCATCTGAAAACACAGTAATGTTACTATATTCTCCTGAAAACACAGTAATGTTACTATATTCTCCTGTAAACACAGTAATGTTACTATATTCTCCTGTAAACACAGTAATGTTACTATATTCTCCTGTAAACACAGTAATGTTACTATATTCTCATCTGAAAACACAGTAATGTTACTATATTCTCCTCTCATCTGAAAACACAGTAATGTTACTATATTCTCCTGAAAACACAGTAATGTTACTATATTCTCCTGTCAACACAGTAATGTTACTATAGTCTCCTGAAAACACAGTAATGTTACTATATTCTCCTGTCAACACAGTAATGTTACTATATTCTCCTGAAAACACAGTAATGTTACTATATTCTCCTGAAAACACAGTAATGTTACTATATTCTCATCTGAAAACACAGTAATGTTACTATATTCTCCTGTAAACACAGTAATGTTACTATATTCTCCTGTCAACACAGTAATGTTACTATATTCTCATCTGAAAACACAGTAATGTTACTATATTCTCCTGAAAACACAGTAATGTTACTATATTCTCATCTGAAAACACAGTAATGTTACTATATTCTCCTGAAAACACAGTAATGTTACTATATTCTCCTCTGAAAACACAGTAATGTTACTATATTCTCCTGAAAACACAGTAATGTTACTATATTCTCCTGTCATCTGAAAACACAGTAATGTTACTATATTCTCCTGAAAACACAGTAATGTTACTATATTCTCCTGAAAACACAGTAATGTTACTATATTCTCCTGAAAACACAGTAATGTTACTATATTCTCCTGAAAACACAGTAATGTTACTATATTCTCCTGAAAACACAGTAATGTTACTATATTCTCCTGAAAACACAGTAATGTTACTATATTCTCCTGAAAACACAGTAATGTTACTATATTCTCCTGAAAACACAGTAATGTTACTATATTCTCCTGAAAACACAGTAATGTTACTATATTCTCATCTGAAAACACAGTAATGTTACTATATTCTCATCTGAAAACACAGTAATGTTACTATATTCTCATCTGAAAACACAGTAATGTTACTATATTCTCCTGAAAACACAGTAATGTTACTATATTCTCATGAAAACACAGTAATGTTACTATATTCTCCTGAAAACACAGTAATGTCACTATATTCTCCTGAAAACACAGTAATGTTACTATATTCTCATCTGAAAACACAGTAATGTCACTATATTCTCCTGAAAACACAGTAATGTTACTATATTCTCATGAAAACACAGTAATGTTACTATATTCTCCTGAAAACACAGTAATGTTACTATATTCTCATCTGAAAACAGAGTAATGTCACTATATTCTCCTGAAAACACAGTAATGTCACTATATTCTCCTATAAACACAGTAATGTTACTATATTCTCATCTGAAAACACAGTAATGTTACTATATTCTCCTGAAAACACAGTAATGTTACTATATTCTCCTGTCAACACAGTAATGTTACTATATTCTCATCTGAAAACACAGTAATGTTACTATATTCTCCTGAAAACACAGTAATGTCACTATATTCTCCTGAAAACACAGTAATGTTACTATATTCTCCTGTAAACACAGTAATGTTACTATATTCTCATCTGAAAACACAGTAATGTTACTATATTCTCCTGAAAACACAGTAATGTTACTATATTCTCATCTGAAAACACAGTAATGTCACTATATTCTCCTGAAAACACAGTAATGTTACTATATTCTCCTGAAAACACAGTAATGTCACTATATTCTCCTGAAAACACAGTAATGTTACTATATTCTCATCTGAAAACACAGTAATGTTACTATATTCTCCTGAAAACACAGTAATGTTACTATATTCTCCTGAAAACACAGTAATGTTACTATATTCTCCTGAAAACACAGTAATGTTACTATATTCTCCTGAAAACACAGTAATGTTACTATATTCTCCTGAAAACACAGTAATGTTACTATATTCTCCTCTCATCTGAAAACACAGTAATGTTACTATATTCTCATCTGAAAACACAGTAATGTTACTATATTCTCATCTGAAAACACAGTAATGTTACTATATTCTCCTGTAAACACAGTAATGTTACTATATTCTCCTGTCAACACAGTAATGTTACTATATTCTCATCTGAAAACACAGTAATGTTACTATATTCTCCTGAAAACACAGTAATGTTACTATATTCTCATCTGAAAACACAGTAATGTTACTATATTCTCCTGAAAACACAGTAATGTTACTATATTCTCCTCTGAAAACACAGTAATGTTACTATATTCTCCTGAAAACACAGTAATGTTACTATATTCTCCTGTCATCTGAAAACACAGTAATGTTACTATATTCTCCTCTCATCTGAAAACACAGTAATGTTACTATATTCTCCTGAAAACACAGTAATGTTACTATATTCTCATCTGAAAACACAGTAATGTTACTATATTCTCCTGAAAACACAGTAATGTTACTATATTCTCATCTGAAAACACAGTAATGTCACTATATTCTCCTGAAAACACAGTAATGTCACTATATTCTCCTGAAAACACAGTAATGTTACTATATTCTCCTGTCATCTGAAAACACAGTAATGTTACTATATTCTCCTGAAAACACAGTAATGTTACTATATTCTCCTGAAAACACAGTAATGTTACTATATTCTCCTGAAAACACAGTAATGTTACTATATTCTCCTGAAAACACAGTAATGTTACTATATTCTCATCTGAAAACACAGTAATGTTACTATATTCTCCTGAAAACACAGTAATGTTACTATATTCTCATCTGAAAACACTACTATATTCTCCTGAAAACACAGTAATGTTACTATATTCTCCTGAAAACACAGTAATGTTACTATATTCTCCTGTAAACACAGTAATGTTACTATATTCTCCTGAAAACACAGTAATGTTACTATATTCTCCTGAAAACACAGTAATGTTACTATATTCTCCTGAAAACACAGTAATGTTACTATATTCTCCTGAAAACACAGTAATGTTACTATATTCTCCTGAAAACACAGTAATGTCACTATATTCTCCTGAAAACACAGTAATGTTACTATATTCTCATCTGAAAACACAGTAATGTCACTATATTCTCCTGAAAACACAGTAATGTTACTATATTCTCATGAAAACACAGTAATGTTACTATATTCTCCTGAAAACACAGTAATGTTACTATATTCTCATCTGAAAACAGAGTAATGTCACTATATTCTCCTGAAAACACAGTAATGTCACTATATTCTCCTATAAACACAGTAATGTTACTATATTCTCATCTGAAAACACAGTAATGTTACTATATTCTCCTGAAAACACAGTAATGTTACTATATTCTCCTGTCAACACAGTAATGTTACTATATTCTCATCTGAAAACACAGTAATGTTACTATATTCTCCTGAAAACACAGTAATGTTACTATATTCTCCTGAAAACACAGTAATGTTACTATATTCTCATCTGAAAACACAGTAATGTTACTATATTCTCCTCTGTAAACACAGTAATGTCACTATATTCTCCTGTCATCTGAAAACACAGTAATGTTACTATATTCTCCTGAAAACACAGTAATGTTACTATATTCTCCTGTCATCTGAAAACACAGTAATGTTACTATATTCTCCTGAAAACACAGTAATGTCACTATATTCTCATCTGAAAACACAGTAATGTTACTATATTCTCCTGAAAACACAGTAATGTTACTATATTCTCCTGAAAACACAGTAATGTTACTATATTCTCATCTGAAAACACAGTAATGTCACTATATTCTCCTGTCATCTGAAAACACAGTAATGTTACTACATTCTCCTGACAACACAGTAATGTTACTATATTCTCCTGAAAACACAGTAATGTTACTATATTCTCCTGTAAACACAGTAATGTTACTATATTCTCCTGAAAACACAGTAATGTTACTATATTCTCCTGTAAACACAGTAATGTCACTATATTCTCCTGTCATCTGAAAACACAGTAATGTTACTATATTCTCCTGTCAACACAGTAATGTTACTATATTCTCCTGTCATCTGAAAACACAGTAATGTTACTATATTCTCCTGTAAACACAGTAATGTTACTATATTCTCCTGAAAACACAGTAATGTCACTATATTCTCCTGTCAACACAGTAATGTCACTATATTCTCCTGAAAACACAGTAATGTCACTATATTCTCCTGAAAACACAGTAATGTTACTATATTCTCCTGAAAACACAGTAATGTTACTATATTCTCCTGAAAACACAGTAATGTTACTATATTCTCCTGAAAACACAGTAATGTTACTATATTCTCCTGTCATCTGAAAACACAGTAATGTTACTATATTCTCCTGTAAACACAGTAATGTTACTATATTCTCCTGAAAACACAGTAATGTTACTATATTCTCCTGAAAACACAGTAATGTTACTATATTCTCCTGAAAACACAGTAATGTTACTATATTCTCCTGTAAACACAGTAATGTTACTATATTCTCCTGTCATCTGAAAACACAGTAATGTTACTATATTCTCCTGTCATCTGAAAACACAGTAATGTCACTATATTCTCCTGAAAACACAGTAATGTTACTATATTCTCCTGAAAACACAGTAATGTTACTATATTCTCCTGAAAACACAGTAATGTTACTATATTCTCCTGTCATCTGAAAACACAGTAATGTTACAGAGGTTATAAACAGGGTAATGTTACTATGGTTGAAAACACAGTAATGTTAGGGTTGTGGTTGTTACTATATTCTCCTGTCAACACAGTAATGTCATTCTCCTGGGTTGTATGTCAACACAGTAATGTTAGGGTTGTGGTTGTGGTTAGGTTGTCAGGGTTGTTATATAGGTTGGGTAAACACAGTAATGGTTATTCTCCTGTCAACACAGTAATGTTACTAGGGTTCTCATCTGAAAAAGACAGTTAATGTCACTATATTCTTGTCATCTGGGTAATGTTACTATATTCTCCTGTCAACACAGTAATGTTACTATATTCTCCTGAAAACACAGTAATGTTACTATATTCTGGTTGTACAGATGTTAGGTATATTCTCCTGAAAACACAGTAATGTTGTATATTCTCCTGAAAACACAGTAATGGTTATTCTCATCTGAAAACAAGGTTGTATAGAGGTTGGGTAAACAGGGTTGTGGTTGTACATCTGAAAACACAGTAATGGTATAGGTCAGGGTTGTGGTTGTAAACACAGTAAGGTTAGGTCAGGGTTGTGGTTGTATAGAGGTTGGGTTAGGGTTGTGGTTGTACAGAGGAGAAGGGTTGAATAGAGGTTAGGTCAGGTTGTGGTTGTACAGAGGTTAGGTCAGGGTTGTATAGAGGTTGGGTTAGGGTTGTGATTGTATAGAGGTTAGGTCAGGGTTGTATAGAGGTTGGGTTGTGGTTGTGGTTGTACAGAGGTTAGGTCAGGGTTGTGGTTGAACAGAGGTTAGGTCAGGGTTGTGGTTGTACAGAGGTTAGGTCAGGGTTGTGGTTGTACAGAGGTTAGGTCAGGGTTGTATAGGTTGTACAGGGTTGTGGTTGTATAGAGGTTGGGTCAGGGTTGTGGTTGTACAGAGGTTAGGTCAAGGTTGTATAGAGGTTGGGTCAGGGTTGTGGTTGTACAGAGGTTAGGTCAGGGTTGTGGTTGTACAGAGGTTAGGTCAGGGTTGTACAGAGGTTAGGTCAGGGTTGTGGTTGTACAGAGGTTAGGTCAGGGTTGTATAGAGGTTTGGTCAGGGTTGTGGTTGAACAGAGGTTAGGTCAGGGTTGTATAGAGGTTGGGTCAGGGTTGTGGTTGAACAGAGGTTAGGTCAGGGTTGTATAGAGGTTGGGTCAGGGTTGTGGTTGTACAGAGGTTAGGTCAGGGTTGTATAGAGGTTGGGTCAGGGTTGTGGTTGTACAGAGGTTAGGTCAGGGTTGTATAGAGGTTGGGTCAGGGTTGTGGTTGTACAGAGGTTAGGTCAGGGTTGTGGTTGTACAGAGGTTAGGTCAGGTTGTAGAGGGGGGTTGTGGTTGTACAGAGGTTAGGTCAGGGTTGTGGTTGTACAGAGGTTAGGTCAGGGTTGTACAGAGGTTAGGTCAGGGTTGTGGTTGTGGTTGTACAGAGGTTAGGTCAGGGTTGTATAGAGGTTGGGTCAGGGTTGTGGTTGAACAGAGGTTAGGTCAGGGTTGTATAGAGGTTGGGTCAGGGTTGTGGTTGTGGTTGTACAGAGGTTAGGTCAGGGTTGTATAGAGGTTGGGTCAGGGTTGTGGTTGTACAGAGGTTAGGTCAGGTTGTATAGAGGTTGGGTCAGGGTTGTGGTTGAACAGAGGTTAGGTCAGGGTTGAATAGAGGTTGGGTTAAGGTCAGGGTGGAGGTGCTGACCGGTGTTGCGTCCCAGGTTGATCTCGTGGAGGGTTCTGTTGACGAGGACGTATACGGACCAGAGAACACAACCAATGGCCACCAGGTGGAACATCAGGGAGCATAAGATCTTCCTCCTCTCATTGGTCGACATCTGGAGCTTCTCCCACTGAGGGAGAGAAAAGTTGAGAAAGAGTGTGTCACAGATGTGTTGAGGTTTGAGTAGAGGTTAATGTGTTGAGGTTTGAGTAGAGATTAGATGTGTGTAGAGTTTAGATGTGTAGAGGTCAGATGTGTTGAGGTGTGTGTAGAGGTCAGATGTGTTGAGGTTTGAGTAGAGGTTAATGTGTTGAGGTTTGTGTAGAGGTTAGATGTGTTGAGGTGTGAGTAGAGGTCAGATGTGTGTAGAGTTTAGAGGTCAGATGTGTTGAGGTGTGTGTAGAGGTCAAATGTGTGTAGAGTTTAGATGTGTAGAGGTCAGATGTGTTGAGGTGTGTGTAGAGATTAGATGTGTGTAGAGTTTAGATGTGTAGAGGTCAGATTTGTTGAGGTTTGAGTAGAGGTTAATGTGTTGAGGTTTGTGTAGAGGTTAGATGTGTTGAGGTGTGAGTAGAGGTCAGATGTGTTGAGGTGTGAGTAGAGGTCAGATGTGTGTAGAGGTTAGATTTGTTGAGGTCAGATGTGTTGAGGTGTGTGTAGAGGTCAGATGTGTGTAGAGGTTAGATTTGTTGAGGTCAGATGTGTTGAGGTGTGTGTAGAGGTCAGATGTGTTGAGGTTTGAGTAGAGGTTAATGTGTTGAGGTTTGTGTAGAGGTTAGATGTGTTGAGGTGTGAGTAGAGGTCAGATGTGTTGTAGAGTTTAGAGGTCAGATGTGTTGAGTGTGTGTGTAGAGGTCAAATGTGTAGAGTTTAGATGTGTAGAGGTCAGATGTGTTGAGGTTGAGATTAGATGTGTAGAGTTTAGATGTGTAGAGGTCAGATGTGTTGAGGTCAGTGTGTAGAGGTCAGATGTGTTGAGGTGATGTGTAGAGGTCAGATGTGTTGAGGTAGATGTGTAGAGGTTAGATGTGTTGAGGTGTGAGTAGAGGTCAGATGTGTTGAGGTGTGAGTAGAGGTCAGATGTGTTTGAGCGGTTGTGTGTAGAGGTCAGATGTGTTGAGGTCAGATGTGTTGTGGTGTGTGTAGAGGTCAGATGTGTTGAGGTTTGAGTAGAGGTTAGATGTGTTGAGGTGTGAGTAGAGGTCAGATGTGTTGAGGTTTGAGTAGAGGTTAGATGTGTTGAGGTGTGAGTAGAGGTTAGATGTGTAGAGGTCAGATGTGTAGAGGTCAGATGTGTAGAGGTCAGATGTGTTGAGGTGTATAGAGGTCAGATGTGTTGAGGTTAGATGTGTAGAGGTCAGATGTGTTGAGGTGTATAGAGGTCAGATGTGTTGAGGTCAGATGTGTAGAGGTCAGATGTGTTGAGGTGTATAGAGGTCAGATGTGTTGAGGTCAGATGTGTTGAGGTGTATAGCGGTTAGATGTGTTGAGGTCAGATGTGTTGAGGTCAGATGTGTAGAGGTTAGATGTGTTAGATGTGTCTTTTAGTACTATATCTCTTGACACAATGATGAAAATAATCATGGCCTCTAAACCTTCAAGCTGCATACTGGACCCTATTCCAACTAAACTACTGAAAGAGCTGCTTCCTGTGCTTGGCCCTCCTATGTTGAACATAATAAACGGCTCTCTATCCACTGGATGTGTACCAAACTCACTAAAAGTGGCAGTAATAAAGCCTCTCTTGAAAAAGCCAAACCTTGACCCAGAAAATATAAAAAACTATCGGCCTATATCGAATCTTCCATTCCTCTCAAAATTTTTAGCGAAGGCTGTTGCGCAGCAACTCACTGCCTTCCTGAAGACAAACAATGTATACGAAATGCTTCAGTCTGGTTTTAGACCCCATCATAGCACTGAGACGGCACTTGTGAAGGTGGTAAATGACATTTTAATGGCATCGGACCGAGGCTCTGCATCTGTGCTGCTTTTGATACCATCGATCACCACATTCTTTTGGAGAGATTGGAAGCCCAAATTGGTCTACACGGACATGTTCTGGCCTGGTTTAGATCTTATCTGTCGGAAAGATATCAGTTTGTCTCTGTGAATGGTTTGTCCTCTGACAAATCAACTGTAAATTTCGGTGTTCCTCAAGGTTCTGTTTTAGGACCACTATTGTTTTCACTATATATTTTACCTCTTGGGGATGTTATTCGAAAACATAATGTAAACTTTCACTGCTATGCGGATGACACACAGCTGTACATTTCAATGAAACATGGTGAAGCCCCAAAATTGCCCTCGCTAGAAGCATGTGTTTCAGACATAAGGAAGTGGATGGCTGCAAACTTTCTACTATTAAACTCGGACAAAACAGAGATGCTTGTTCTAGGTCCCAAGAAACAAAGAGATCTTCTGTTGAATCTGACAATTAATCTTAATGGTTGTACAGTCGTCTCAAATAAAACTGTGAAGGACCTCGGCGTTACTCTGGACCCTGATCTCTCTTTTGAAGAACATATCAAGACCATTTCGAGGACAGCTTTTTCCATCTACGTAACATTGCAAAAATCAGAAACTTTCCGTCCAAAAATGATGCAGAAAAATTAATCCATGCTTTTGTCACTTCTAGGTTAGACTACTGCAATGCTCTACTTACCGGCTACCCGGATAAAGCACTAAATAAACTTCAGTTAGTGCTAAATACGGCTGCTAGAATCCTGACTAGAACCAAAAAATGGATCATATTACTCCAGTGCTAGCCCCTCTACACTGGCTTCCTGTCAAAGCAAGGGCTGATTTCAAGGTTTTACTGCTAACCTACAAAGCATTACATGGGCTTGCTCCTACCTATCTCTCTGATTTGGTCCTGCCGTACATACCTACACGTACGCTACGGTCACAAGACGCAGGCCTCCTAATTGTCCCTAGAATTTCTAAGCAAACAGCTGGAGGCAGGGCTTTCTCCTATAGAGCTCCATTTTTATGGAACGGTCTGCCTACCCATGTCAGAGACGCAAACTCGGTCTCAACCTTTAAGTCTTTACTGAAGACTCATCTCTTCAGTGGGTCATATGATTGAGTGTAGTCTAGCCCAGGAGTGGGAAGGTGAACGGAAAGGATCTGGAGCAACGAACCGCCCTTGCTGTCTCTGCCTGGCCGGTTCCCCTCTTTCCACTGGGATTCTCTGCCTCTAACCCTGTTACGGGGGCTGAGTCACTGGCTTACTGGGTCTGGCTCTCTCATGCCGTCCCTGGGAGGGGGTGCGTCACCTGGGTGGTTGATTCACTGTTGTGGTCAGCCTGTCTGGGTTGGCGCCCCCCCCCCCCTTGGGTTGTGCCGTGGCGGAGATCTTTGTGGGCTATACTCGGCCTTGTCTCAGGATGGTAAGTTGGTGGTTGAAGATATCCCTCTAGTGGTGTGGGGGCTGTGCTTTGGCAAAGTGGGTGGGGTTATATCCTTCCTGTTTGGCCCTGTCCGGGGGTGTCCTCGGATGGGGCCACAGTGTCTCCTGACCCCTCCTGTCTCAGCCTCCAGTATTTATGCTGCAGTAGTTTATGTGTCGGGGGGCTAGGGTCAGTTTGTTATATCTGGAGTACTTCTCCTGTCCTATTCGGTGTCCTGTGTGAATCTAAGTGTGCGTTCTCTAATTCTCTCCTTCTCTCTTTCTTTCTCTCTCTCGGAGGACCTGAGCCCTAGGACCGTGCCCCAGGACTACCTGACATGATGACTCCTTGCTGTCCCCAGTCCACCTGACTGTGCTGCTGCTCCAGTTTCAACTGTTCTGCCTTATTATTATTCGACCATGCTGGTCATTTATGAACATTTGAACATCTTGGTCATGTTCTGTTATAATCTCCACCCGGCACAGCCAGAAGAGGACTGGCCACCCCACATAGCCTGGTTCCTCTCTAGGTTTCTTCCTAGGTTTTGGCCTTTCTAGGGAGTTTTTCCTAGCCACCGTGCTTCTACACCTGCATTGCTTGCTGTTTGGGGTTTTAGGCTGGGTTTCTGTACAGCACTTTGAGATATCAGCTGATGTACGAAGGGCTATATAAATAAATTTGATTTGATTTGTTGAGGTTAGATGTGTTGAGGTGTATAGAGGTCAGATGTGTTGAGGTGTATAGAG
>NW_027040347.1:182947-187947 GCF_034236695.1 Oncorhynchus nerka
TACCTCTCTCTGTCTGTCTCTCTCTCTACCTCTCTCTGTCTCTCTCTGTCTGTCTCTCTCTGTCTCTCTACCTCTCTCTTTTCTATCTCTCTCTCTCACCTCTCTCTGTCTCTCTACCTCTCTCTGTCTGTCTCTCTCTCCACCTCTCTCTGTCTCTCTTTCCTCTCTCTCTGTCTCTCTCTCTCTCTCCCTCTACCTCTCTCTGTCTGTCTCTCTGCACTCTCTCTGTCTCTCTACCTCTCTCTGTCTGTCTCTCTACCTCTCTCTGTCTATATCTCTCTGCCTTTACCTCTCTCTGTCTCTCTGCCTCTCTCTGTCTCTATCTGTCTCTCTGTCTGTCTCTCTCTCTCTTTACCTCTCTCTGTCTCTCTACCTCTCTCTCTCTGTCTCTCTCTGTCTCTCTACCTCTCTCTACCTCTGTCTCTCTGTCTCTCTACCTCTCTCTGTCTGTCTCCTCTCTGTCTCTCTACCTCTCTCTGTCTGTCTCTCTCTGTCTCTCTACCTCTCTCTGTATCTGTCTCTCTCTGTCTCTCTACCTCTCTCTGTCTCTCTACTCTCTGTCCTGTCTCTCTCTGTCTCTCTCTGTCTGTCTGTCTCTCTACCTCTCTCTGTCTGTCTCTCTCTCTGCACTCTCTCTGTCTCTCTTTTCCCTCTCTCTCTGTCTCTCTCTCTCTCTCTCTTTCTCCCTCTCTCTACCTCTCTCTGTCTGTCTCTCTACCTCTCTGTCTGTCTCTCTCTACCTTTTACACCTCTCTCTGTCTCTCTACCTCTCTCTGTCTCTCTCTACCTCTGTCTGTCTCTCTCTGTCTCTATCTGTCTCTGTCTGTCTCTGTCTCTATCTGTCTCTCTCTACCTCTCTGTCTCTCTCTGTCTCTCTACCTCTCTGTCTGCCTCTCTCTGTCTGTCTCTCTCTGTCTCTCTCTCTACCTCTGTCTCCCCTCTCTACCTCTACACCTCTCTCTTTCTTTCTACCTCTATACCCCTCTCTCTCTCTCTCTCCCTCTACCTTTACACACCTCTCTCTACCTCTACACTCTCTCTCTCTCTACCTCTACACCTCTCTCTCTACCTCTACACCCCTCTCTCTCTACCTTTACACTCTCTCTCTACCTCTCTCCCTCTACCTTTACACACCTCTCTCTACCTCTACACCTCTCTCTCTCTCTTTCTCTACACCTCTCTCTCTCTCTACCTCTACACCCTCTCTCTCTACCTTTACACCCCTCTCTCTCTCTACCTCTCTCGCTCTCTACCTCTCTCTACCTCTACACCCCTTCTCTCTACCTTTACACCCCTCTCTCTCTCCCCCTCTACACCTCTCCCTCTCTCTACCTTTACACCCCCTCTCTCTCTACCTCTACACCTCTCTCTCTCTACACCTCTCTCTCTCTACCTCTACACCCCTCTCTCTCTCTCTACCTTTACACCCCTCTCTCTCTCTACCTCTACACCTTTCTCTTCTCTCTCTCTCTCTCTACCTCTACACCTCTCTCTCTCTCTAGGTGTGTTGGAGTGGCCGTTCTGGATGAAGCTGGTCATCGTGGCGATAGGCATGTCAGGCGGACTGGTGTTCATGTACGTCCAGTGTAAAGTGTACTGGTTGCTATGGAGACGACTCAAAGCCTTCAATCGCATCATCACTGTGCAGAACTGCCCTGAGAAGCCGCCGCCCACCAACGCCGCGCTGGCCCAATGGGAATCACCCTGAGGCCGTGGAAGTCCCGATAGGCCCCGCCCCGAGGTTATCCAGATGGACTCCGACCTCTCGGAGGAAAACCCCGTCTGACACACACACAAACACACACACACAGCTCTTGGTAATGCACCCTCCCTATAGCCTATCAGAGCCCAGCACACCAAAGAGTCATAATGTGACGTAGCCAATAAGAGTATCTGTTATAGAAGCAGCTGTAGATTAGCCAATCAGAGCGTCTGTTATAGAAGCAGCTGTAGATTAGCCAATCAGAGCGTCTGTTATACTCTCTCAGTATTCAATATAAACAGCCTGAGGAGTAGCTGATGCGTAGAACCAAGTGTTCAAGGGCTGGAACAAAACCCTGCACACCTTGCAGCTCTCCAGGAGGAGGGTTAGAGTCATAGAGCATATTTATTTACGTTGGTATTTAGTCTCTCTCTGCTGGACAGCATGAACTCTGGACCTAACCCTAACCCTAACCCTTAACCTAAACCTAACCCCTAACCCTTAACCCTAACCCTTAACCCTAACCCTAACCCTAACCCTCAACCCCTAACCCCAACCCTAACCCCCTAACCCTTAACCCTAACCCCTAACCCTAACCCATATTTATTTACGTTAGTGTTTACTCTCTCTGCTGGACAGGATAGAACTGTGGTATTAAAGGTCCCGGTCTGTCACTATGACGTCTATCTGAAGAGCTGTCTGTCTGTCACTATGACGTCTATCTGAAGAGCTGTCTGTCTGTCACTATGACGTCAGGAAGTCTATCTGAAGAGCTGTCTGTCTGTCACTATGATGTCTATCTGAAGAGCTGTCTGTCTATCCCAGTTACTATGACGTCTATCTGAAGAGCTGTCTGTCTGTCACTATGATGTCTAGAAGTCTATCTGAAGAGCTGTCTGTCTGTCACTATGACGTCTATCTGAAGAGCTGTCTTTCTTTCTGTCTGTCACTATGATGTCTACAAGTCTATCTGAAGAGGTCTCTGTCTGTCTGTCTGCCTGCCTGTTTGTCTGCCTGCCTGCCTGTCTCTAGAAGTCACCATTACAACCCAAAAATAACCTTTTCTATACTAAAATATAAACACAACATGTAAAGTGTTGGTCCCATGTTTCATGAGCTGAAATAAAATATCCCAGAAATGTTCTTCACGCACAAAAAGCGTGTTTCTCTCAAATGTTGTGCACTAATTTGTTTACATCCCTGTTGGTGAGCATTTCTCTTTTGCCAAGATAATCCATCCACCTGACAGGTGTGGCATATCAAGAAGCTGATTAAACAGCATGATTATTACACAAGTGCACCTTGTGCTGGGGGACAATTAAAAGGTCACTCTAAAATATGCAGTTTTGTAACACAACACAATGCCACAGATGTCTCAAGTTTTGAGGGAACGTGCAGGAATGTCCAGCAAATAATTGCATGTTCATTTCTCTACCATAAGCCATCTCCAACGTTGTTTTAGAGAATTTTTCTCTAAAACGTTGTTTTAGAGAATGGCGTCGTGTGGGCGAGCGGTTTGCCAATGTCAACGTTGTGAACAGAGTGCCCCATGGTGGCAGTGGGGTTATGGCCAGGCATAAACGAACACAATTGCATTTTATCGATGCCAATTTGAATGAACAGAGATACCGTGGCGAGATTCTGAGGTCCATTGTCGTGCCATTCATCACCTCATGTTTCAGCATGATAATGCGCGGCCCCGTGTCCACTGAGCATGGTGCTCTGGACTACATTCCTGGAAACTCTGAAAATGAAGGCTACAACCTTAGTTCTTCCATGACCTGCATCCTCAGCAGACACATCATCCACTGAGCATGTTTGGGATGCTCTGGATCACGGGTAAGACGGCGTTCCAGGTCTCGCCAACATCCAGCAACTTCACACGGGTCTGAATACTTTCAGAAGGCTACAACCTTTATAGTGGAGTTACTGACACAACCTGACTGGGTACAACCTGACTAGGTACAACCTGACTGGATACAACCTGACTGGATACAACCTGACTGGATACAACCTGACTGAATACAACCTGACTAGGTACAACCTGACTGGTTACAACCTGACTGGTTACAACCTGACTGGATACAACCTGACTGGATACAACCTGACTGGATACAACCTGACTGAGTACAACCTGACTGAGTACAACCTGACTGGATACAACCCGTATAGTGGAGTTACTGACTGGACACAAACTAGCCATGTTCAAGACAACTCAGAACCTCAGAGTAAAGATGTGCTTACTTTTATTTTGCTGGGAGCTTCCTATTGATCCTCTGATCTCAAACATAAAGGGTTTCCAGGTTGAACATTTCAGAGTTTCCTAGTTCCAAGTTGCCTTGAACACAGCAACGGACACACTCTAATTTCTATGTTTAAAGAGTCTCTTCAATGAAACAGAACAACAGTATCGGTCTGTATTTAGGTTTATTAGATGTCTGTATTGGGACACACACACACACACACACACACACACACACACACACACAGGTTGTCTTAACCCCAGTCAGGTAGTATGGCTGACATCCCCAGAGTTCTAACATGCAAAGCATTATGGGGCATCTTCCTGGGTGTCTGAATCTGAGTCCTTCATTAAGGCCTCCTCCTCCTCTCCTCCGGCGGTCTCCTCCTCCTCCTCTCCTCCAGCGGTCTCCTCCTCCTCTCCTCCAGCGGTCTCCTCTCCTCCTCCTGTTCTTTCCGTCCTCGGGAAGAGAACTTCCTCATCTTGATGTTGGGAAGCTTTTTAGATCGCCGCTCCACTCCCTGAAACCAACCAATCACAGCTCAGAACAATGGAATCATCCAATCACAGCTCAGAACAATGGAATCATCCAATCCCAGCTCAAAACCACGGAATCATCCAATCCCAGCTCAGAACAATAGAATCATCCAATCCCAGCTCAGAACAATGGAATCATCCAATCGCAGCTCAGAACCATGGAATCATCCAATCACAGCTCAGAACCATGGAATCATCCAATCACAGCTCAGAACCATGGAATCATCCAATCACAGCTCAGAACCATGGAATCATCCAATCGCAGCTCAGAACAATGGAATCATCCAATCACAGCTCAGAACCATGGAATCATCCAATCACAGCTCAGAACCATGGAATCATCCAATCACAGCTCAGAACCATGGAATCATCCAATCACAGCTCAGAACCATGGAAATGTTGGGTTCACCTAGGGGTCATGATAGGGGCTGTACCAAATGATTGATTATGTTGTATTAATAGAAGGGGAGGGGCCTCCCCCACTACATTTATAGGGTCCTGGACTACAGATTAACAATA